>NC_135810.1:29503553-29659337 GCF_964213995.1 Mustelus asterias | reverse complement strand
ACCTCACTGCTGTGCCAAGTTGTGGAGTACACAGTAGACCACAATGATGTGGGAGACCCTCAGCAGGCTGTACTGGAGAGCCCAACAGTTGTCCAGGCAATGGAACCGCATCTTCAGGAGCCTGATGCAATGCTTGCGATGGACCAGGTGGCACCATGGGTCTCTGCATTGGTCTCTGGCCTCTGTACTGCTGTTGTTAGCCAAGCTTCCCCCCACGAGCCATCCCAGCAGCTTGGGCTGGACTTTGGAGACCCCGAGAATGTCAGAGCTCCGCAAGTTGAAGCAATCATGCACACTCCAGGTGGCGTGCGCACACGTGCATGATATTCATCTTGTGGTTGCACATGATCTGCATGTTCAGGGATAAGCCCCCACCTGACCGAACTGACCTGGCTGGACTCCCCATGTCCCCTCCTTTCTCTCCCCCCCCCCCCCACCCCGCCTTAGCCCACAGACCTGATTCAATATTCTTTCCCCGCCCCCCCCCCCCCCCAACCTATTCCTCACCAGACTTCCCCCCCCCCCCCCCTGCCTTGTTGTAGAACCCCACCTATCCCCCAAATCCCATCCACTTTTTTATTTGACACTTACCTTCTTGCTGCCCTGTTATTTTCAATGGGAGCATTAAACTCCCCTGCTTTCCAGCAGCTAGTGCCATAAAAAAGGGGGCATGTCTTCCTTTAATCTGTTTCTTTTAGACAGTGGCACTGGACCCTGGTACCAGCTGACCTGCCTAAATCTCACCTGACCTGAATCAGGAAGTTTGAGCTAGACATGCACTCAAGAAATTTAGCACTGGTAAGTGGGTACAGAGTGGCAGAGGAAGTTATGGCCCATTATGTAATTTCTTTGTAAACAGTAAGTGTTCAATATATAATTGCTGAGACAGCAGCTAATGAGCAGGGAAGTTTGTAGTGTTGAGTTGTCACCCTGTCTTTTGACTTCTCATGATGTGGAGATGCTGGCATTGGATGGGGGTAAACACAGAAGTCTCTCAACACCAGGTTAGACAAACATCTCACCAAGGCCATCCCCACACCCCCACTTCTTTCCTTCAAACAATCTCAAACAGACCATTGTTCGCAGCAAACTACCCAGCTTTCAGGAGAACAGTGACCACAACCCTGCCACAGCAACCTCTGCAAGATGTGCCAGATCATCTCACGTGAGAACACCATCTACCAGGTACACAGTACCTACTCTTGCAACTCAGCCAACATTGTCTACCTGATGCACTGCAGGAAAGGGTGTCCCAAGGCATGGTACATTGGGGAGACCATGCAGACGCTCCAACAGCGGCTGAATGAACACCGCTCAGCAATCACCTTTCTGTTGCGGGAACACTTCAACGGTCACAGGCATTCGGCCTCTGATCTTTGGGTAAGCATTCTCCAAGGTGGCCTTCATGACGCACGACAGCACAGTTGCTGAGCAGAGACTGATAGCCAACTTCCACACATGAGGATGGCCTCAATCAGGATCTTGGGTTCATGTCACTATCTGTAACCCCTCACAGCTTGCCTGGGCTTGCAAACTCTCACTAACTGTCCTGCCTGGAGACAATACAGGGTTATGGAGATCAATAAAACCCACCTGTTGTGTGGAATCCACCTGATCAGCAGGTATAAATTCTTTCACTGCTCCATGATTCTCCAAGGGGTAAAACGTGAAGACACAAGACCAAACTAGGAAAAATGAAACAAAGTACTGTCTCAGGTGGTTCAATTGGATAAGCATTGTTTATTGCCAGATATGAAAAACATAATTTTTGGTTCTCGTGCATGCCATATGAGACATACTTGAAGCTGGAAACATGCTTTGATACATCCACAAGTGATGTGAAAATAATTGGTTTCATTGAGATCTGACACTGATTGCAGCAGTCAGTTCTGAGAGGTTTTCTCCCTTGGATTTGTTTCCCAGTGGTTGTGAAAGTGACGGCTGCCTTAAACTTTTAAGTCACTGGCTCCTTCCAGACCGTAAGAGTTTTAACAACACTAGGTTAAAGTCCAAGTTTATTTGGTAGCAAATACCATTAGCTTTTGGAGCGCTGCTCCTTCATCAGATGGAGTGGAAATGTCCTTCCAGACCACCAGTGGAGACCTTTGTGCATTTCCCAACCATCTGTCCACAAGTGTCAGAGGTAACAGATGCACTATATGCATAGGCTGGCCAGTGTATTGCATTTGACCTGGACCAGGCCAGTAGGAAGCCCAGGCTGCAGGATTTGCGAACGCTGCAGGGATGCTATAGACTGCACCCACGTCACCCTCAAGGCCCCAGTGAAGAATTCGGGAAGATTCATGAGCAGAAAGGGTTTCCATTTAATAAATGTGCAGTTGGTGCGTGACCATCAGCTGAACATCATGTATGTCTGTGCCAGACACCTTGGCAGCGTGAATGTCAGTTTCATATTGAGGAGTTTAAATATCCCAGAGGTCTTTGAAGAGGGGCCAAGAACTTGGCTGATGACGCCTGTGTGAAGGCCTGAGACTGATGCGGAGAGACAATATAATGAGGCCTATGTTACCACCTGTTCAATATTGGAGTGGTGCATAGGGCTTCTCGAGATGCGGTTCAGGGACCTGGATAGTCTGGTGGGGTCCTCCAATATAGCTCCCTGATATTGTCCCGCATTATTATGTGCTGTGCCCTACACAATCTGGCACAGCAGCAAGGAGACCTTCTCGAGAGGGAGAAGGATGTGGAAGTCGACCAGCCAGGCGTAGCTGAGGATGAGGGAGAGGAGAATAAAGAAGAGAGGGAGAAGGACGACGATGAGCATGTGACGGTGGTGAGGGAAGCCTTAATCACCACACGCTTTAGTCACCCCCCCCCCCCCCCCCCCCTGCCCTGGAGACCTACAATCTCCTGCAACATTGTAACACCAGAGTGGTGGGCCTGGGTATGCTGTTGCAGGCAGGAGGTTGATGACTCGCTAAACAACATTGTGATGCATGCACGCTGGCACCTGGGCCCATGTCTGGGTGATGGGTAAAGGATCACTAACCACCACCCAGGGGGTGGGGAGGTCGGATGGGAGGGGAGGGTAACAGGGGAATCTCTTGTGGGTTCTGATGATGCCATGGCAGATGCTGTAAGTCGCTGCCAATGCATGCCACCCACTATAGCCAGTGAATTATTTGAGTGCCTTGATTTTCATAGTAGCAGTGTATTAAGGGGCCTCCCCAAATGACATCAACATGCACGGTCCCTCCGGCGACCATTGGGGTAAGTACGTTCCTGTTAGAGGCGAATCAGAGACAAATTAGTCAAGTGTGAGGTGAAATACCTATATTGTTGCCAATAAAAGCACTTTCAAAATAAGTGATAATATAAAAACATGTGAAATGTGAGACTTTAAAGTGCCTAAATATTCGATCTACCTAGTGATGCCTTTCACCCGTGCCATCTTAGTGCCACTATAACTTCTTAACCTTACATAGCCTACCACTACATCTCGGTGTCTCCCCGTGTAAATCAGAGATGGAGGGGGTCAACTGCCTACCGCACCCCATAGCCTATGATGCCCTTGGTGATCGTCCTCTGGAAGGCCTGGACCTTAATGGTCCTGGATGGCTTCCAGATGTTGGGGCGTATCCATGACACCCGTTTCATCCCGCTGTCTGTGAGATGCTCTGGTGTCAGGAAGGGGGGAGTCAGAAGGTGTAGACACAGCCGCAGTCCCCTGCATGGAAAGCCCCGGCATTGGCTCGAGCCCTTCCTCCTCCCTTGGGGTTCCTGTGGGGCCCCTGGGTCACTCTATGGGACGGCGATGCTTCTGCAGTAAAATCCAGAAACTCTGGCATCACCTGGCCCTGCCAGTCCTAGAGGACCATCTGCGTTCTTGCCATGGAGATTGAGCCCTCTGCGATGGCCACCTGTCAATGGCAGCAGCAAGTGCCCTCCGAGACTGGGGAATGCTCAGCAGCCACATACTCGAAGGATGCTGCCATAGCCTGCTGTGTCTCAGCGTTGTCCCGCTGGGTCACCTGCAAGCTCTCAAGCCTCTCAGCCATGGGCCGCAGAATCTCGAAGCCTGTTGAGGCCTTCAGCTGTGGCCTGCTATGACTGGGCCATGGCCTTCTAGGACACTGCCGTGACCTGCTGTGACTTGGCCATTGCTTAGAATCTGGATCCCCTGCCTCAGGCTTTCCACTGCAGATGCCACCCTTGCAGTGTTGGCCGGGGAACCACGCAAGACAGGCAAAAGCTGATCCAACTGTAAGTTTTGGGACTCCTCTCAACAGCCTCGCAGTTGGTCCAGTGTGGCCATCAGCCTCTTGCATTCCCTGGCTCTGTTGGTGCATCCCGAGCAGCTGAGGGAGAAGTGATCTCCGAGGCCTAGCCTGGGGCCAGCTGAGTCCTCACCGGCAGGCCCCCATGTGTCGGAGGCCTCGGATGTTACCACCTCCCACCCGATGTACATCAGCAGATGTGTCATGCTCAACAGAGTGACCCAGAAGCCTCGCCACTAACTTGACCCACCGATGTGAGAGTCTCTGTGGTGAGTTGCGAGGTGAAAGCTGACGCAAAACTGTTGCAGGTCTTGAAGGCTCCTTTATCCGCTTCCTCCGAGGAGTCCTCTGAGTTGTCAGGGGCAGGATGTGTGGGAACAACACTGGCCTTGGTGCCATATGCCTCGGGCATATCTGGGTCCCTTCCTGCAACACAGGGCACCAGGTTAAGTGGAAGGGAGGGAGAGGATTCTTGCTGCTTGAAACGTAGTTGAGATTTCTCCAAGTGGGGGATTTGCAAGTGCTCACTTCTGTGCTCCAGCCGGACCATGCTGTCACTAATGGTCCGCATTCCCTCTCCCTCAAGCTCCATGCCCGCTCCTCAAAGGGGTGAGGACCCGGATCTCTGGTTCATCACCCCCTATCTTTGCCCTCTCCCAGTGATTTATGGGCATTCTTCTCCTGCGGGGACAAAAGGAGCCATGTAAAATCTGATGGCATGCGTACTGCAGTGACCAAAAGAGGGCAAGTGTTGAGATAGTCTTGGGTGGGAGAAGGGAGGTGCTTGCTTGTGAGGGGCTGAAGGCATGATGGGAGTGGGGGAATCTGGGGTCATTGAGGGGAAAGATGCTAGATGAGGTAAAACACTCACCCTTGCTTCCCGGATGAGGTCATTCAGTTTCTTGCGGTACTGCATCTCAGTTCTCCTGGCCAGTGGCCTGGCACTAACGCATGCTGCCACCGCCTCCCAGGCTGCATTTCCATCTTTTCCTCCTGGGATGGTGTCTTGCTGGGGGGAAGACTGTGTCCCTTCTTCACTCCACTGCCTCCAGCAACCTGGCCAGGTCTGCATCTGAAAACTGGGGCGCTGTGTTCCTGGAGGCCATTTCTTCCTGTCTGTTCATCCTTGGGGTTTTTATGGATCTTTCCCTTGTTCGGGCAGATCAACTGCAGGCGGTTTGGGTCAGTCAGGCGCCGTTAGCAAGCTTAAAGCAATTTGCCTTATTACCATGAAAGGGAAGCCAATTCAACATTTGTAGGCGTGCTGATGGAGGGGCAGGGGAAAGAGAAGGTCATGTCAGTCAGCCATCAGGGCTTTGGAGGGCAATGTGCCTGGGGTGTCCGGTGGGGATGGGGGCGGGGGTTAAGTGGATCAGTAACGTTTATGGCAGCATAGGCATCACTATAGTGGGACTCTTCTTTGGTCTCGGGCCTTCACACTTGTTATCAGCCAAGACCTCGGCAGGTAGCATGAAGCTGTCATGCACACTCCCCAGATAGTAAGTGGTTACACATAATTTGGACATTGAGCATCCCTGTACCCTCTCTTTTTTTACATGGTGAGGCATGATGCCTCATACAGCTCCAGTGCAGTTGCGTGGTCGCTGGTATGAGATGCTATGCTACTCCTCTGGATGCCCAATCCCCAACCTGCAACCCTTGACAATTAAGGATTCTGACACTAACTTTGACTTGGAAACTGAGGCAGCTGAGAATGAAGGTTAAGTAATGATGGTCAGCTATACTTTGGACAAGTATAACTCTCAGAATTGTGAGAGGACACCAGTACTTTCAAAGGCAGAATAGGACCACACCAACATACACCATGGATACACAGGATTTCACATTTGAAATCATACTGCTATCATACTCAAATCACCTGGACAATCAGTGCATAAACTATGCTTTATAGCTTAGCAGGGAGTCAGATATTTCCCACCACCCAGCAGCCCTCAGGATGTCTGCCCTGCCTTCTCTCTGAGTGACATACGTCCAGCCCCTTTGGCTGGCAGGTTTCAGTCGTGAGAGTCACTCCCACCCAGACGATGACTCCTGATATCACAAGTTATTGGCAGCAACATCTGGCAGATTGGGCTCAGCTCTCTGGAGTTCATGTAGAAAATAAGTGGCTGTGAGAAGGTCCTCCATTGAGGATCCCTTGCAGTATAATTTCTGAGCGGGCCCACCAGGTTGTATGGTTTAAAAACTAGCCTCAGGAATGGCAATTCAGGCAGAAGATAGAAAAAACCCTTCTGACTTTTGTGTGATTAGGCATCACAGGTGCTCATTGTAGGAAACACTTCAGCGTTTTTTTTTCCCACTCAGTACAAAAGAGGTTTTACTTAACATTGTAATCTTGCAACACTTGTCGACACAAAATGTGATGCACAGTATATGAAAACAGCACTTTTTTTGTTTTATTCGTTCATTAGATGTGGGCATTGCTGGCTGGGCCAGCATTTATTGCCCATCCTTGAGGGTGGTTTTGAGTCAACCATATTTGCTGTGGGTCTGGAGTCACAGGACCAGACTAGGGAAGGACAGCAGATTTCTTTCCCTAAAGGACGTTAGTGAACCAGATGGGTTTTTCCAACAATCGACAATGGTTTCATGGTCATCAATAGATTCTTAATTCCAGATCTTTGTTGAATTCAAATTCCACCATCTGCCATAGTGGGATTTGAACTCTGGTCCCCGGAGCATTACCCTGGGTCTCTGGATTACTCCTCCAGTGACAATATCACTACGTTACTGCCTCCACGTTATATTAAACATCACATCCCACCTTATTGAGCAATTTATGTGGTGGCTATTGGTACAGGACACATTTTACAGGCTGATGAGTATTCTGTCCTTGTATTCATTCAATCATCGTTTTCCTCATCATCATATCCTCTATCCATTGCTGTGACACTTTTGCAGGAAACAAAGATATTTAAGAACGGGAGAAATAGAAGCAGTGTACCTTGTCTCAATATTACTGTTGGTTGCGTTCAGGGAAAAAACTACAAACCCTCAGATGCAGGACAAATGGGTGCCTGAACTTGTTTGTGTCTTTCTCTAAGAACATTCAACAGGATGTATGGATGAGGAAATGGACTCACTGATTGTTTTAATGAAGTGGATTTTTTAAATACATCTCTAATTCAAGTTAGGTGGTTTTCCCTTTATTGTTGTTATTCATTTGTATGTATTTTTTAACACAATAGATTTCTGCCTGCATTTCCATATGGGTAATAAATTGATATTCAGTGTTTACTTGTTGTTCCTTCTGCTGTAATCTTCATCTTCTCCAGCTTTTTAGAAGTTTGCCATACCAATTTCGATCATCTCCTGTAGTAAATTCAAAGACAGCCTATGGCTTCAACAATAAATGATTTATTAATAATATATAGATACAAGATAAGGGTCTGACAGAACTAATACACAAGTCTACTCTCTCCTCCTCCCTTGCTGCAATTGAGGTTCTTCCTGTCCCAGGATGCACGTCCTTGCTCCCAATTTGGCTCAGCTTCCTGCATGGCCTCTCCATGGGGTCTGGCCCAATTGCATAGCTCTCAACTCCCTTAGAGGGGCCACATTACCACACTCCTGAGACCACCTATAAATAAAAACAAAAGGAGCATCATTATACATAGGTATATGTGACACAATATCACCCAAGCGAACAAGTTCATTCACAAAGTCAATGTGGCTGGAGACTTCCAGACTCTGGACGAACATCTCAACACAGTACTGGGCATGCAGATGTAAAAGGCAAACTCATCAATCCAGGTTCGACCCCCTCCTCATTAACTTCTTCGTCTTTGGCTTTGGATCCAAAGATGTGCGTGTTAGGTGGATTGGCCATGCTAAATTACCTCTTATTGTCAGGAGGATTATATAGGGTAAATGCATGAGGTTGTGGGGATTGGGTCTGGGCGGGATTGTGGTCGATGCAGGCTTGATGGGCCAAATAGCCTCCTTCTACACTGAAGAATTCTATGATTCTCAGTTGGAACCAGGGAGGAGAAGAAAGTAGACTTGTCTATGAGTTCTGTTAGACCCTTATCTTGTGTACATACTGTAGTGGGAAAGTCTTCTTGGTGGCCTGATTAATTTAAAGACTTTTCTCCATTATGATCTCATTATCTACAAATAAATGACAGTCTTTATTGCTCTCAGCTTCTGAGTCAAACAGCTCAATCTTCCTGCTTAAAGGAATTTTAATGATATTTTTCTCTTATATGACTGTCAAGAATTGGTAATAATTTGAAAACCACCATGTGGGGGGAAAAAAAACGACTGAAAATGTGAAATGAAACTAAAAACTGCCAAAGTTATACAATAGGTTATCAGCACTGAAAGAAGAAAGGATTAATGAGCTTTTCAGGTGTATGTTCTTTGTTAGAACTGGAAAATAGAAGATAAGTGATCTCCTTAATAGGATGAAACAGTGAAGGTTTAATGGGTTAAAGGAATAGTGAATAGGTTTTTGTTGAAAGGCTGGAGACTGCTGAAAAGCTCCACATTGAGGCAATGAAAAGACATTGAAAGAACACAAGACAATGAAAATAACTTAGTAAGATTGGGAAAAGGTATTTTATAAATCTAAATGGAGAAGAAAAAAGAAACAGAAAAAGGGTTAAAAAAACTTAAAATGTTGGGCATTAGACTTAAAAACATTTTTAAAAATTCTGGAAACATGCTGCAGCTCCAACAACAGCCAGAAAATGAAAAGGCCATTAACTGTCGCGGATGCAAATTCCCCACACATCAATTCAACTCATCTCCTTCAGAAGCCAACAAACAAGTCATGCTGAGGGAAATTTTAACACACCCCCAACCAGAGGGGCAGCTAAAATGGAATGGTTACTATTCTTGCTGATTCACCATTTTAATCCTATTGGTTTAAGTAGGGGACGGGACCTAACAGCCTTTGGTGGGAGAACTGTTACAAAATACGAATATTGGAGTTATGATGCACATAGGATCCCAATGACATTTTAACCCAGTTCCTGAGAGGGCTGCCTGCAGCTACAACCTCATCTGGTAAAGCTGTCAAGAAGCTACAAAGGGTGAAAAGCATATTTTGGTGGGGCTGGGGGAACATCGGAACAGGAGAGGTCCATGACTAATAATCTATCATTTCCTTGCCTATTCCTTTTAATACTCCCAAGTGAAATCCATCAGGCGCCAGAGATTCATCTACCCCTGGTCTCATTAGTTATTCTGTTACCATTTTTTATTTATATTAAGTTCAATAAGTTTCTCTCCATGAATTATTTTTATGTTCCTTTCAGCTAATTGTATTTTACCCTCTTCCTCGACTGTTGGAATTATTCATTTCCGCATTGTCAATTACAGCATTATTTGCATATACCATGAATGACTCATAATTTTTCTTAGCCACTCACTTTATCATTAGCCTTGATATCATTTGCAAGTTTTTTTTGCATTCCTTTTGCAACTCTCAATGCTTTCTTTGTACAAATTTGTTGCTTTTATTGTTCTCCCGGTGCGCTGAATTTCCATTTGTGTATAAAACTCTCTTCTTTTACCTTTATATTGGATTATATTTTGTTTACTGACTATAGTTACCTAACCATGTAAAAGGAGCATTTGCATTTTTGGATTTTGCACAGATCTATTTTCCACCGAAAACTCCTTTAATTATCAGACTGTTCTGTCTCTAGGCTAGCCTGCTAATGATTCTGCTCAGTTTACTGTGGTCAGTTTATGTCTGGTCCCTTCAAATTCAGCCATAGTTTGTGACTATCCCTTCTCCCTTAACATCAAATTTAATCATGTTATGGCCACTTTTCGCAAGATGTTCCCTTTCAGTGCAAGAGGTAACTAATTCTGGTTCGATACTCAAGACAAAGGCTGAGATTTTCCACACTTAATCATGATGGGAATGTTCAGTTCTGGTAGAGCACTCCAGTACACTCACCAGAGGGTGTCGTACATAATTGTGGTTTTCTGCACACTGCAAAACCTGATGATGCAAAGTGGGGAGGACCTGGATAATGGAACAACTACACTTCTCCTCCAATGGTGTGGTGGTGAAGGGTAGGGGGAAAGCCACACCTCCAAGATGTCGAGAGCAAACACAGAATATCACAGAACCCAGTAACACTTGAGATTCTTGCAGCAAACGCAAGTCACATCGATGGACAGGAATCACTGACCTGGAGAGTGATTGTGAAACTCGACAATCACTGTGTTCAGAAGGTTACACATTGCACTGGAGGAAGTCCTGTAGTGTTAAAGTTGCCTTCATTTTGCATAAGAATCAAGGTTTCACATCTGATAGGCATGAACATTGCTCATCATAGACAAGGAGCTGTAGACAAGGAGACATTCTTGGTGTATTTACAATGATCAACATTATGTTCAAGTGATTAACACCCATGCTCACGCTGTGCAATTACATCCTCTAGACCTTTCCAATCCTATCGCTATGTCTAGGTCCATCCGCAATATCCACAGCAGAGGTGGAGGCAGACTGCTAATTGCTATGCCCTGTTGTCTGTGATGCCCTTGGTGGAGGACCAAGAATGGAGGACCTTGGCCTGGAAGGGCATAAATATTCTGGCTGGGAGGTTTGCTAGTGTCACACAGGAGGATTTAAACTAATTTGGCAGGGGGGGAGGGAACCAAAGCAAAGGTGAATTAACTGAAGAGGAACTAGAGAGTAGGGCCAGTAAGATTCCGAGAAAGAGCAGGCAGGGTGTGGTTGCTAATCAAAGAGGGTCTGGTGGACTGAAGTGCATTTGTTTCAATGCGGGAAGTGTAACAGGTAAGGCAGATGCACTTAGAGCTTGGATTAGTATTTGGAACTATGATGTTGTTGCGATTACAGAAATTTGATTAAAGGAAGGACAGGTTTGGCAGGATACAGATGTTTCAGGCGGGATAGAGGGGGATGTAAAAAGGGTGGGGGAGTTGCACTACTGGTTAAGGAAAATATCACAGCTGTACTGCGGGAGAACACCTTGGAGAGTTCATATAGTGAAGCAATATGGGTAGAGCTCAGGAAAAGGAAGGATGTAGTCACAATTTGGGGGTTTACTATAGGCTGCCCAACAGCCAGCGGGAGATAGAGGAACAGATATGTAGGCAAATTTTGGCAAGATGGAAAAGTAACAGGGTTGTTATGTGGTAGATTTTAACTTCCCCTATATTGACTGGGACTCACTTAGTCCTTAATTATGCTGGCTGCTTTACTGAGGCAGCGGGAAGTGTAGACAGAGTCAATAGATGGGAGGCTGGTTTGCGTGATGGATTGGGCTACATTCACGACCTTTTGTACTTCCTTGCGGTCTTGGGCAGAGGAGGAGCCATACCAAGCTGTGATACAACCAGAAAGAATGCTTTCTATGGTACATCTGTAAATGTTAGTGAGAGTTGTAGCTGACATGCCAAATTTCCTTAGTCTTCTGAGAAAGTAGAGGCGTTGGTAGGCTTTCTTAACTATAGTGCCGGCATGGGGGACCAGGACAGGTTGTTGGTGATCTGGACACCTAAAAACTTGAAGCTCTCAACCCTTTCTACTTCGTCCCCATTGATGTAGACAGGGACTGCAGTCTGAGGAGTGCAGTAAACATCCCTTCCCGACGTTCCCGGGCTTGTCTTTGCAGTTCTGGCAAATAAAGCATGACCAGAAATCTACAGGCTTCTCATTTGGAACTATGATGTTGTTGCGATTACAGAATACACTGCTGGAGATTTATACTCTCCAGCAGTGCCAGCACTCTGGAAGCTCCCTCCCTCCACCTGTTCTGGATCAGACAGTGCAATGTGCTCACCAGATTGTGACCCCGAAGCTAGTCTAGAACTAAGTCCCACTGGGGTGTGTGTCCCTGTGCTGGTGGAAAATGTGGATGAGCGCTGTGATTCCTCTTTCGTGGTATTCTCGGTCTGGAGTTGAGGACTTGGCTCATGGAACTCTTCGGCTACTTCCCAAACGTGCCTGCAAATGAATGGACTTGAAAGAAACACATGAATAAATAGAGTTCATACGTATTTAGGACATTATACTTTAGAATTGAGAAAGTGGGCACATATATATAGCCGTTTTTACCCTGAAGCCTTAAAGCATACACATGGGCAGAACTAGCTGACAGCTTTGCTTTTAACAGCTGTTAAACAGATGTCATCTGTAGCCACACATAAAGTAACATCAGCGCCTTTCAAGTTACCTTCACACTGCGGAAGGTTAAGAAAAAGATCTAAAGTCATTTTCAAAGGAATGTTAAAAGATTTAATAAAGTTATTGTTTCTCCATCTCCATTCAGGAGACATTCTTAGATCTCACCTCAGCAAATTAGAAAAACAGGCTTTAAAAATCTATTCTATTAAATGTTTAAAAACATATCTATAAAAATAGAAACAAATTGAAGATAAACAGGAACAATATTAAGGACATATTTAAGAACATGGTGACCATATATAGAATGGATAAGGCTCATAGAGTGGGTAATAAAACCACCTTAATCATTAAATCATATTGAATAATAAGGACACATCTAAGAGGAGTAGTTAATTAAAGAGGCAACACCCAATGATGTAATCTGGTCTAGAAGGGTATAACTTCCAGTTCCCTTTCAGAAAATCAGGAATATTGTAGAAGGATACTGGGACTACCCCCTCAATGTTTTTCCAGTTATTGAGGAATTGAATATCATAAAGCAAACAACTTTCTTATCTAACTGACCTAATAATTGATTCATTTGGGGATTACATAAAACATTAATCTGAATATTGATAGGTGTATTTAAATTGATATTAGCTGTGGCATGATATTTTTAATGTTTTATTGGATTCTGAATTAGAACAAAGACTTTTTTTATCTTTTATAATCATTAACATTGGGATGTACTTTTTCACTTTAAAGTGTATTGCTTGTTAAATCATTCTGTAAAAAAACTTATACATGTCTTGTAGTCTTTTGCATGCAGTATGAGAATCCACCTTTCGTGTATTTTCTGAAAATGGGAAGATGCAATTTTTGCAGAGAAACCCCTGGACTTTTATATTATCCAGATAGTTATAACTTGGCCAACAAATCATTTAACAAGCTATCTGGGAAAGGATAATATCTCTTAATCACTTTCCCTGGGGGAGATATGGTTCCCCTTCTCAGATTCAAAGTGAATGCCTATGTGGAGTTGCTGCCTTGAACTCAGGGAAGAGTGATTGTTAAGGGAGTTCTCCTGATCTAGAGTTGTCTCCATTTGGGGCTAGAGGCATAATACATTTCAAGGAGAGATACTGCACGGCAGGGCCTTGTGAAACAAGAGATGTCACTCACAGCATGGTTGCCTAATGGATGTTGCAGTGTAGGATCCTCACTTGGTTGAGTGCTGCCAACCTCAACATCAGCATGTAAACAGTCCACATTCTCACTGGTCAGCTGAATCACTCTGTCGTCAAAATCTGTCAGGACCTTGATTGTGGCCATTCCTTCATCAGTCTGGGAAGTCTTCCTGTTGCTGTGTGCCAGCTTGTCCTGTATGAAGATAGAGGGAGAGAGTGTAAGCAGGCCAGATGATAAGGATGCAAGTGTGAGTAGTGAGTGGTGCCAACAGAATGAGGACTTGGTCCGAGGTCAGATAAAGGTGTGCATGGGAGAGTGAGTGATGATGTCCATTGAGTTCGCACTGAATGAGATCCTTGTGGATGTATGTTGGATTTGTGAGTGTGTGTGAGTTGAGAGTGAAGAGAAGAGTGACTTATCCTGGTGGAACAAAGGAAGTCATTCATACTTTTACAACACTGGGTGGCTATCTTCTTTAGAAGTGCATTGGAACTGACCATCACTACCTCGCTGCATTGATGACCTTGCTTGCTGGTCTTTTACCCAGAGCAGGAGTACAGGTCTTTGCAGTGAGCCTCCATTGCATCCAGTAAGCATTTGAGAGAGGCATCTATAATTTGGGAGCAGCATGTTTCCTAACTCTGGCAGCCCATCAGTTCCCAGCAACTTCCTATCCCTTGGAAAGTACTAGCTCTGTGCAGCAGCAACCTATATGATGAGAAACAAGTGCCTCCTCCACTTTTATAAAACAAAGGGCCACACAATACAATGGAAAAAGCCACCATTGGCATTGATGAGTCAAATGCTGCTTTCCTCACCTGATTTCTGGCATGATTCTGTCCTAAGGGTGGAATTTTCCATTCTCAAAACCAAGTCTGATGACGGCAAATAAATCAGCATGATTCCTGCTGGGTGGTGGGACGGGTGAACACCTGTGATCCTCCATTTTTCAGCTCATTAATAATACATTCTCGAGAAGCTGGGTGAATCTTGTGATGGAGCGGGCAGGAAGTCGCCCGCCCCACTTTTATCTCATGAAGACGAAGGCCCTGGCACCATAACCGAAGGGTACCTGGAGAGACATTCATTATTACAGACCAGGAGCTCTGCACTACTCCGACAGAGCTGCGGCTGCAGCTCATATGGGAGAAGCTGACAGATGTGAGCAAACACATTCTGTGACATACGAAAATGCCCCTGGCATTGTCTTTCACTCATCTCTAGATAAGTGCATAGCCAACATTCCACCCATGTCAGGGCAAATGCTCATTGTGGCTGTGTTACATGTTATAATGCGATAGAGAGCCCATTGTCTCTTGTTCCTCTGGCCTTGTGCGAAACTGCAATGATCCCTCCTTTTCCTCACCTGGATGAAAGCCCTTACCAAGGCAGATTGCCTGCAGCTATCATGCCTCAGTGGATGTGCAAACAAATTGAAGTGATATATTTAGTGAACATTTCCTTGACAGGTTTTCCTCCATCTCAAAACCAGCAGGTCAGACCCTTCACCCAGCCTCTGTCTCGACATTACATCCTCACTCTATCTTTTTTCAGGTAGAGGACATCCTGGAGGACCAGAGAAGGATGTTATTCCAGTTCATACATGAATGCATATGCAGACATTGCTCTTTGACTAGGGTAATGAGAAACATGTGCAGGAAGCTTGAGACATCTTTCCGCTTGTCTCCACTACCCTTGAATCTCTATGAAGAGACCATTGCCTTGGCAGCATAGAGTCATAGAGGTTTACAGCATGGAAACAAGCCCTTCGCACAACTTGTCCATGCCGCCCTTTTTTAAAAACCCCTAAACTAATCTAAATTGCCCGCATTTGGCCCATATCCCTCTATACCCACCATACCCATGTAACTATGTAAATGCTTTTTAAAAGATAAAATTGTACCCACCTCTACTACTACCTCTGGCAGCTTGTTCCAGACACTCACCACCCTCTGTGTGAAAGAATTGCCGCTCTGGACACTTTTGTATCTCTCCCCTCTCACCTTAAACCTATGCCCTCTCCCCTACCATTGGGAAAGATATTGACTATCTACCTTGTCTATGCCCCTCATTATTTTATATAGAACATAGAACAGTACAGCACAGAACAGGCCCTTCGGCCCACGATGTTGTGCCGAGCTTTATCTGAAACCAAGATCAAGCTGTCCCACTCCCTATCATCCTGGTGTGCTCCATGTGCCTATCCAATAACCGCTTAAATGTTCCTAAAGTGTCTGACTCCACTATCACTGCAGGCAGTCCATTCCACACCCCAACCACTCTCTGCGTAAAGAACCTACCTCTGATATCCTTCCTGTATCTCTCACCACGAACCCTATAGTTATGTCCCCTTGTAATAGCTCCATCAACCCGAGGAAATAGTCTTTGAACGTTCACTCTATCTATCCCCTTCATCATTTTATAAACCTCTATTAAGTCTCCCCTCAGCCTCCTCCGCTCCAGAGAGAACAGCCCTAGCTCCCTCAACCTTTCCTCATAAGACCTACCCTCCAAACCAGGCAGCATCCTGGTACATCTCCTCTGCACTCTTTCCAGCGCTTCCACATCCTTCTTATAGTGAGGTGACCAGAACTGCACACAATATTCCAAATGTGGTCTCACCAAGGTCCTGTACAGTTGCAGCATAACCCCACGGCTCTTAAACTCCAACCCCCTGTTAATAAAAGCTAACACACTATAGGCCTTCTTCACAGCTCTATCCACTTGAGTGGCAACCTTTAGAGATCTGTGGATATGAACCCCAAGATCTCTCTGTTCCTCCACAGTCTTCAGAACCCTACCTTTGACCCTGTAATCCACATTTAAATTAGTCCTACCAAAATGAATCACCTCACATTTATCAGGGTTAAACTCCATTTGCCATTTTTCAGCCCAGCTTTGCATCCTATCTATGTCTCTTTGCAGCCTACAACATCCCTCCACCTCATCCACTACTCCACCAATCTTGGTGTCATCAGCAAATTTACTGATCCACCCTTCAGCCCCCTCCTCTAAGTCATTAATAAAAATCACAAAGAGCAGAGGACCAAGCACTGATCCCTGCGGCACTCCGCTAGCAACCTGCCTCCAATCCGAAAATTTTCCATCGACCACCACCCTCTGTCTTCGATCAGACAGCCAGTTACCTATCCAATCGGCCAACTTTCCCTCTATCCCACACCTCCTCACTTTCATCATAAGCCGACCATGGGGGACCTTATCAAACGCCTTACTAAAATCCATGTATATGACATCAACTGCCCTACCTTCATCAACACACTTAGTTACCTCCTCAAAAAATTCTATCAAATTTGTGAGGCACGACTTGCCCTTCACGAATCCATGCTGACTATCCCGGATTAATCCGCATCTTTCTAAATGGTCGTAAATCCCATCTCTAAGGACCTTTTCCATCAATTTACCAACCACCGAAGTAAGACTAACCGGTCTATAATTACCAGGGTCATTTCTATTCCCTTTCTTAAACAGAGGAACAACATTCGCCATTCTCCAGTCTTCTGGCACCATCCCCGTGGACAGCAAGGACCCAAAGATCAAAGCCAAAGGCTCTGCAATCTCATCCCTTGCCTCCCAAAGAATCCTAGGATACATTTCATCAGGCCCAGGGGACTTATCGACCTTCAGTTTATTCACAACTGCCAGGACATCCTCCCTCCGACCATCTATTTCCTCCAGCCTATTAGCCTGTAACACCTTCTCTTCCTCAAAAACATGGCCCCTCTCCTTGGTGAACACTGAAGAACAGTATTCATTCATCACCTCGCCTATCTCTACTGACTCCATACACAAGTTCCCACTACTGTCCTTGACCGCCCTAACCTCACCTTGGTCATTCTTTTATTCCTCACATAAGAATAAAAAGCCTTGGGGTTTTCCTTGATCCGACCCGCCAAGGACTTCTCGTGTCCCCTCCTAGCTCTCCTAAGCCCCTTTTTCAGCTCATTCCTTGCTTACTTGTAACCCTCAATCGAGCCATCTGAACCTTGTTTCCTCATCCCTACATAAGCTTCCCTTATAGACCTCTATAAGGTCACCCCTCAGCCTCCTACGCTCCAGAGAAAAAAGTCCCAGTCCATTCAGCTTCTCCTTATAACTCAATCCATCAAGTCCTGGTAACATCCTAGTAAATCTTTTCTGCACTCTTTCTAGTTTAATAATATCCTTTCTATAATAGGGTGACCAGAATTGCACACAGTATTCCAAGTGTGGCCTTACCAATGTCTTGTACAACTTCAACAAGATGTCCTAACTCCTGTATTCAATGTTCTGACCGATGAAACCAAGCATGCCGAATGCCTTCTTCACCACTCTGTCCACCTGTGACTCCACTTTCAAGGAGCTATGAACATGTACCCCTAGATCTCTTTGTTCTGTAACTCTCCCCAACGCCCTACCATTACCATTACCAGAGTAAGTCCTGCCCTGGTTCAATCTGCCAAAATGCATCACCTCGCATTTGTCTAAATTAAACTCCATCTGCCATTCGTCAGCCCACTGGCCCAATTGATCAAGATCCTGCTGCAATTGGAGATAACCTTCCTCACTGTCCACCATGCCACCAATCTCGGTGTCATCTGCAAACTTACTAACCATGCCCCCTATATTCTCATCCAAATCATTAATATAAATGACAAATAACAGTGGGCCCAGCACTGATCCCTGAGGCTCACCGCTGGTCACAGGCCTCCCGTTTGAAAAACAACTCTCTACAACCACCCTCTGGCTTCTGTCAAGAAGCCAATTTTGTATCTATTTAGATACCTCACCCTGGATCCCGTGAGATTTAACTTTATGCAACAACCTACCATGTGGTACCTTGTCAAAGGCCTTGCTAAAGTCCATGTAGACAACATCAACTGCACTGCCCTCATCTACTTTCTTGGTTACCCCTTCAAAAAACTCAATTAAATTTGTGAGACATGATTTTCCACTCAGAAAGCCATGCTGACTGTCCCGAATCAGCCCTTGCATCTCTAAATGCCTGTAGATCCTGTCTCTCAAAATACCTTCCAACAATTTACCCACCACAAATGTGAGGCTCACTGGCCTGTAGTTCCCAGGCTTTTCCCTGCAGCTCTCTTTAAACAAAGGCACAACATTTGCCACTCTCCAATCTTCAGGCACCTCACCCGTGACTATCGATGAGTCAAATATCTCGGCTCGGGGACCCGTAATTTCCTCCCTAGCTTCCCACAACATCCTGGGATATACCTCATCAGGTCCTGTAGATTTATGGGCTTTAAGACTTCCAGCACCTCCTCCTCTGTAATATGCACACTCCTCAAGACATCAATATTTATTTCCCCAAGTTCCCTAACATCCATACTTTTCTCAACAGTAAATGAGATGAGAAATATTCATTTCGGAACTCACCCATCTCTTGTGGATCCGCACATAGATTACCTTGTTGATCCTTAAGAGGCCCTAGTCTCTCCCTTGTTACTCTTTTGCCCTTTATGTATTTGTAGAAGCTCTTTGGATTCTCCTTTGCCTTATCTGCCAAAACAATTTTGTGTCCCGTTTTTGCCCTCCTGATTTCTCTCTTAACTCTACTCCTACACCCCCTATACTCTTTAAGAGATTCACTTGATCCCAACTGCCTATGCACGTCATGTGCCTCTTTCTTCTTCTTGACCAGGGCCTCAATATCCCAAGTCATCCAGGGTTCCCGACTTCTGCCAGCCTTGCCCTTCACTCTAAGAGGAATGTGTTTACCCTGAACCCTGGTTAACACACTTTTGAAAGCATGCCACTTACAAGACGTCCCTTTTCCTTCCCACAGACTCCCCCAATTAACTTTAGAAAGTTCCGGCCTGATACCATCAAAATTGGCCTTGCCCCAATTTGGAATATTAACTTTTGGGACAGACCTATCATTCTCCATAGCTATCTTAAAACTAACAGAATTATAGTCACTGGTCCCAAAGTGATCCCTCACTAACACTTCTGTCATCTGCCCTTCCTTATTTCCCAAGAGGAGGTCAAATTTTGCCCCCTCTCCAGTCGGGTCATCCGCATACTGAATGAGAAATTCCTCCTGAATACACTCAACAAATTTCTCTCCATCCAACCCTCTCATACTATGGCTGTCCCAGTCAATGTTGGGAAAATTAAAATCTCCGACTATTACCACCCTATTTTTCTTGGAGCTATCTGTAATCTCCTTACATATTTGCTCCTCAATTTCCCACTGACAATTTGGGGGCATATAGTACAACCCTATCAAAGTGATTTCCCCTTTCTTATTTCTCAGTTCTACCCATATAGAAAGACTAAAGACATGATCCCTTGTCAGCCATGATCATTCATTTGAGTGGAATGAGGTTTGGATTTACAAGTTGGCTGCCCTCTGCCAACCATGATCCTTGGAGGCATCCACCCTCATTCCCTCCCACCATCCCTGCCTCTGACTGCAGCCGATGCCAAATGGCATTGAATGAACTACACCTCCGCACCTTTCCAGGATCTCGATGTTATGAGGTTCATGAGTTGGGAACAAACTTGCTGCAATGCAGGCTTAACCACGGAGGAGAGGAGGTGACAAATGTGAATCTTGGTCATCCAGTTTCCTCATAGTTATTAGAGTGTCGCTTTAGTCAGCCACAGGCACTGAACTTAAACTCTACCCATCCGAAAAGACCCATCTCTTACCTCAAGGGATCTCACTGATTAACTAACTGCATGATCAAGGTCAATTTGGAAAAATGGCGCACTCCATCTTTCAAACCCACTCAACCTCCTTTTATCTGTCCCATCCCACCCACCAACCTCCCCTCATCACCATAGATCAACCCAATATCACCATCCCATTTGTCATTTTTGAATCTCGCAGTGTTACCCTGGATCCTATCAAGATTCACCTCCACCTGCCTTTTCTCCACTCAGAGCCAGCTTGTATTACCATCCCCATGCCCAAACTTACCCTGCCCCCTCTTGTTTTCCGAGCCACCTGTTTTTTCCCTTTCTGTGACCCACCCAGTGAGATCTTCACCTGATAGACATTCACACTGGACCTGCCACTGATTGCATCCTACTTCTCTCCATGATTTTGACTCCTATCACCAATACCTTGAGTTCTCCCCACAAGGACTTCTCCATCCATAGCATTGGCACTTCCTTTTAAAGACACTTCCCTCCCCCCACCACCCTTCTCTGAACTTTATCGCCCTTCCCCTGACAATACCATTCCCCCCAATCCCCACCCCCGCCATCCCTGGGCACTTTCCCCACCCTTCCCCCTTAAGCCTGCCTCACCTTCACAGCCTTAGATCAATGCTTTCACCTAAGCTCTTTCCCCTTCCAGTCTTTGCCTGCCTCCCTTGTCCAACCTTGGCGCAGTGATTGCAGTCAATGTGAATGAAGTTATGCAAAGTTCCCAAGTAGAGGAAAGCAACATCTATGGACATCAAAGTCATGGAAAAGGTGAAGGTTGCCAGATGTATGCCACTTAATGCAGTCATAAAGCCAAAAGTTCCAAACTCTCACTGGTGGGAAAGTTAATTTGGAGATGCAACCTAATTCCAATGAAGTGGCCTTTAAATGAACAGCATGAGATGCTATTGCATGAAAATGAGGTTCCCGACATTGCTTGTCTGGAAGCTTAACCCATGTTAAAAGTTGGGATAACACAATTCCAACAGTTTATCCTGCAGTTGGGAAACAGAATTTTGCCTTTCACCAAATTAAGAGCTCCTGCTCACCAGGATCCCTGCTGGTGACAGAAGCGATTAAATTCCATCTTAAATCTAATTCTGGTCTGTTCCCTTTTTAGAACAGGAATACAATGAAACACAAGGAAAGTCAAAACCTTTACTATCTTGGGAGCCTTCTCGCCAGTAGTGAAAGGTCATCCCCATCCTGGCAAGCTTCTCTTGGTATACACGAGCAGCAACTGGAATATAACCTCGTCACCACTTAATGATCACCAGCTGTCTACACAAAATGAGTGAGCAGCCTACCGAAAGCATTCAAACATAGCCCGACATTTAAAATCTGCAATGCTTCCAACTCAAACTCTCGGAAATGGACTCGCCATGCCCATCGATCAGCGTGGCAAGCCGGGAAGATCAGGTGAGAGGCCAAAAATCCGATTCGCACCTGGCACGAATCAGATTGTAGACTTCCTGGCCCTGTTTCACTGGTGAGAACAGCTTCATGCCCAGAAAGGGCACATTAACATCAGAGTGCCTGGAACCCATTAGGGACTCCAGCAATGCTACCCCCCCCACCTCTCGGATGCTTCCCACTTTGCTTCCCACCTTCTAGTCAGGAACTATTTTTGTTTTTCTTTGCCTTCACGGTTGAATGCATCTTGAGTGCTTTGTAAACATTTCGGTTAGAAAAGAGGAAGTGAAACCTTATAAATGATCCAGCCTGTCAATCAAAGGCAAAATGTTTAGAAACATTGTTGTTAAGAACAAAGGCAGTTCTTGAGATGCATTCAACCGTGAATGGAAAGAAAAACAAACATACATCCTGTCTAGTGGGTAAGTGATTCAACCTGTCAATCAATACACTTTAGAGATTGTTGACTGGGTTGTGTTGACTGGGTTGGGTGGGAAGATGTGGGGCAGGATGAAAACAGCTGGGTTTGGCATGAAAAATTTAAAGATCCTCCTTTTTACAGACTGGGGTTGCAGCAGCATTCAGGCTTCAAGAGTATAATGATTAACCCATGCCCATCTCCAGAAAAAAGTCCAAACATTTCAAGGGGCCTTGCAGCTATTAAAACTCAATCTAAGTTCCATGGTTGCCATTGTTGCCCCAGAGCTTGCAACCCAAATTTTAATCACAACCTCACCGGGAGTCATGATCCACAGTTTGGGAACCCCTGCATTAAGTAATCTTGTATTTCAGGTTTTTATCTTGAGTCAATGCAGAGTATCAATTGCTGCATAGACTGTAATTGTACATGTTGTCCTATTTATCACTATGTTTACCTGATATATTTTATAGTGAATCTATCTTTAACTATCAGGAGCTAACTGACTGAATGTTACTGACAATTTGATGAAATGGAGAACATGAAAGTTCAAGCCTAGTTAAACCTTCTGTTCAGTTTGAAATTACTGAATTCTCAATATTCATTCAAAGAATGATTGAAAAACTAGGGAAAGAAGGCAGTTCATTCTCCACAACAGATTGCAAACCTGACCTGAAGGTAGTTACATATTATGAATGATACTTGTACCCACATTCGATAAAGAGTAAAACAAACTGGACACATTAGAAAATTCTAGAAGGCTTGAATCTAGTTTGAATGAATTCAATGTGGTTTGCCCCTTCCAAAAGATAAAATGACCTTCTACATTGCTTCGTATATAAGCTCCTGTGAAGTCACAGAATCACAGAATTGTTACAGCACAGAAGGAGGCTATTTGGCCCATTGTGTCTGCACTGACTTCAAATGAGCATCATGATTTTGTGCTATTCTCCTGCCTTTTCCCCATACACCGATACATTGTTTCTAAATTCAAATAGTCATCTAATGCCCTCTTGAATGCCTTGATTGAACTTGCCTCCACCCCACTTCCAGGCAGTGTATTACCCACGTCTACCCTATTATTTTGAATTTTTCAAAGATTTCAAACTAAGATTGGCCAAGCATGACCTCCCTGTTTGGTACCAGTACTGACTATTCGTATTTTCAGTTTCAAGATGTTTTTCTATTACATTTTTGATTAAAGATTCCATTACTTTTCTTACCAATGATGATCAGCTAATGTGTCTATATTTCCATGGACTTGCCAGGACTGATGTATGCAGGAATCACTTTAGCTGTCCACCAGTCATCTGACACTGTTCACTTTCCTAGTGAATTTTATTTTGCTTGTGTATAGTGCCTATGATATTTCTTTCTTAAATATGCACAAATACAATCCATTTAGATCAGGGTCTAAGTTTGATTAATTTATCAACTATTTTCTCACTTTCTATCTTAAATGTCTTTATATCATTTTATATCTTCTAATGTCATGTTCCACCATGTTTCCCTGGTAAATGCAAAGTAACTATCTAAATATTTCTGCATTTCAATGTCATTATCTGTGAGCATGTATTTTAGTGGCCCTATCACTAATCTCACCTTTCTTTTGTTGTTTAAATGCGTGTTGAATAATTTACAAGGAATATAAAAATAAATAGTATAGTTCCTCCTTACCTTCCTAATTCCCTTGTGTTAATTTGAGATGAGAAAATCATGGGCCATTATCATTGACAATGAGGGACAAATCATCATCATTCTTTCCACTGCCAACCTCCCACCACGTCAGACACCACACTGCCCTTCCATCAGCCTCACTTGTTTACTGATACACAGAACCTAGCATTAACTTGTTTTCTTCCCTCTTGTACGAATTTTCACCATCCTGCCTTAAAATCCTTCTAATATTTGATGAAGGGAGAGGAAGGCAATAACAAAAAAGCAAAATATCCCAGATGCTGGAAATGTGAAATTAAAGCAGAGTTCCTCTCTGTTCTCTCACTATATTTTGGCCATCATCAGAAGAAAGAGGAATATTTTCTAGTATGTGTGTTAATTACACAATGTTTCTACATGGTGAATCACACCACTGTACACCAATGAGTAAAGAATGGTGCCCAGCGATGTTTTGGAGAAGTATTTACATCAGCGATTTCTCAGTTCTATTTACATATCTATCGGAGGAGTCATTGGAATTAATCCTATGGTGGACAGGGAAATTAGTGCACAGCTTTTAAAAACACAGTTCTGGCTGAAGACCAAAGACTGGGGGCACACCAGCTGAAAAAAAGAGGGGTGCTTCACATAGCACTTGACTGTCAGCCCAACTTCACTACATAACTTCCTGTCACTTTTCAAGAATGCTCACTGCAGGAGCAACTGGCATATACAGCTAAAAGAATGCAGGGGGACATGACAAACAAGCAGAAAGGAAGCTGCCACATTGCACTAACATTGACCTATAAGCTCTCATGATGTGGAGATGCCAGCGTTGGACTGGGGTAAACACAGTAAGAGTTTTAACAACACCAGGTTAAAGTCCAACAGGTTTATTTGGTAGCAAATGCCATTAGTGGACACAAATGTCTATTTCAGCAAGTGTGCTGAAGGAAGGTGACAATGGGTGCCAAATCTCTTACTCTCAGGACTGCATACCAGTGCCACAAGAAGCTTAATAATATCAAGAAGGCAGGCAAGGTGACACACTGGTCACTCTTCCCCTTTCATCCCTTACATCATCCAACCCCATCTAACTCTGTATCTTTCCAGATCACCATTTCTTTGGCCTCCTTTACTAATTTCCAACCATGTCCTGTATTTTGTGTTGTCATTCTGTTGGTGACTGACCAATTTGGACTAATTATATCAAGATTCCAAAGTGAATTTGTCTGGCAACTGAACGGATGCTTAAATGACATTAGTGCTCACCTGCATATTGTGGCAATGGCAGTTCTCCATTCTGTAAAAAATTCTTAATCTCATTTTTAACAATTCCAATCACATAACAGTCTAAATATCCTCCAACATTTCCTGTTTGAGAAATCTCATCATTGTAGAACGGAATAGAGTTCTTACATGTAAGGACGTTTAGTCAAGGTAGCTGTGTGAGAAAGGGAGTTTATTGTGGGTGTTGCTCAATAGCCTATCCTCAGAAATAGAAATAGAGAAATCGAGGGGGGAAGAGTTAAAGTTGGACAATGTGAAGGTGCAAATTTAAATCAAAGTTGATAAAAATTTTCAGTTCCAGACATTAACAGGATATGGTGCAGACATAGGTATCAATATACTGGAGAAATTTCAGGATAGAATTTCAGAAAGAGATGTGGGACTGAGTGCTGAGAGGACTGGAATAAGAAATGTTCTATATAATCCCCAAAAAGGCTGACATAGCTGGAAGCCAGCTAGAAACCACAGCAACATCTCTTATTTGGAAAACGTGAGTGAAGTCAAAGTTATTTAATGTGATGATTGTGGTCAGGTGAAGGGGGGGGGGGGGGTGCTAGTAATGGATGGGGATTAGTTGGACCTATATTTAAGGAAGGAACATAAGGTTTTCAAGCCAGCTTGTTGGGGAATGGAGGTGCAGACAGTTGAAAACAAAATGGTTAGAGCTCGGAAACTGTTCAATGGCAGATTCCATTGGAAGAGCCACAAAAGATGTTGAAAAGTGACTGAACATGGGAAAAATAAATAAAGTTTAGATGGCAAGAAATCAGTTTAGTAAGGCAGGAACAGGTTGAAATGATCAAAACAATAAGATCATAAGAAATTGGAGCAGGAGTACGCTTTTTGGTCCATCGAGCCTCCTCTACCATGCAATAAGATCATGCCTGATTTCATTGTGGCCATGCTCCACTTTCCTACCTGCTCCCCATAACTCTTTACAATCTTAAAGATAAAAAGTCTATAAAACTCACCCTTGAACATATTCAATGACTTCACTCCTCAGAATGGAAGAGAATTCCAAATACTAATAATCCTCTGAAAGAACAAATTCCTCCCCATTTCGATCTTAAATGGGAGACCCCTTATTTTTAAACTGTCCTTCCCATTCTAGATGCTCCATGAGCGGAAATATTCTCCCAGAATCTACCCTTACAAGCTCCCTCAGAACCTTATATATTTCAACAAGATCACTTCCTATTTTTTAAACTCTGAGTATATATTCAACCTGCTGAACATTTCCTCGCAACACAACTCCTTGATTCCAGAAAACAACTGAGTGAACCTCCTCTGAACTGCTTCCAATGCAAGTGTATCTTCCTTAAATTAAGAAGGCCAAAACAGTACACACTGTTTTAGGTGTGGTCTTATTATTGCCATGAAGTTGTAGCAAGACTTTCCTAGTTTCATACTCCATCCTCCTTGCAATAAAGGTCAACATTCCATTTGCCCTCCTAATTTCTTGGTTTACCTGCATATTAACTAACGTGATTCACACACAAAGACATCCAAATCCCTCTGTACCACAGTAGTCTTTCTCTATTTAAATAATATTCATCTCTTCTATTCTTCCTGCCAAAATGGACAGCCTCACATTTTCCCACATGATACTCCATCTGCTAATTTTTTACCCACTCGATTAACCTAATTACATTCCATTACAGACTCTTTGTATCCTCACTACAACATGTTTTCCAGCCTATCTTTGTATCATCAGAAATGCTGGCTAAAATAAACCTAATCCCTTCATTCAAGTCATTAATACAAATCCCATCAGAAAATTATTCCTTTTCCCTGGCGCTCTGTTTCCGTTCAATAGCTAAACCTCCATTCATGTTAATATATCATCTCTACACCATTATTCATTATTCATTCATGGGACATGGGCCAGCATTTATTGCTCATCCCTAGTTGCCCGAGGGATGTTGAGAGTCAATTACATTGCTGTGGGTCTGGGCTCACATGTGAGCCAGACCGGGTACGGACAGCAGCTTTCCTTCCCTAAAGTGAACCAGATGGGTTTTCCTGACAATCAACAATGGTTTCAAGGTTATCAGTAGATTCTTAATTCCAGATATTTTTGATTGAATTCAAATTCCACCATCTGCCATGGCAGGATTCGAACTCGGGTCCCCCAAGAACATTAATTCTTAACCATGAGTTCTTAACTTGCCTTTTAGAAATCCAAATTCAGGACATCTACTGGTTCCCTTTATCCACCCTGCTTGTAACATTCTTTAAGAACCATATTAAATTGGTCAAATATGATTTCCTTTCACAAAACCACATTGACCTGCCTGATTATATTACATATTTCTAAATATCCTGCTACCACCTCCTTAACAATGGATGCTAGTATTTTTCCAATTTCAGATGTTAGGCTAATTGACTTATTGCTTCCTGCTTTCTGTCTCCCTCCTTTCTTGAACATGTTATATTTGCAGTTTTCCAATCAGCTGGGGAAGTTTGCAAGATTATCTCTGCACTATAGAATGCAGTCATGATGTAGAGATGCCGGCGTTGGACTGGGGTAAACACAGTAAGAAGTTTAACAACACCAGGTTAAAGTCCAACAGGTTTATTTGGTAGCAAAAGCCACAAGCTTTCGGAGCCTTAAGCCCCTTCTTCAGGTGAGTGGGAATTCTGTTCACAAACAGGGCATATAAAGACGCAAACTCAATTTACATGAATAATGGTTGGAATGTGAATACTTACAGCTAATCAAGTCTTTAAGATACAAACAATGTGAGTGGAGAGAGCATTAAGACAGGTTAAAGAGATGTGTATTGTCTCCAGACAGGACAGCCAGTGAGACGCTACAGGTCCAGGCAAGCTGTGGGGATTACAGATAGTGTGACATGAACCCAATATCCCGGTTGAGGCCGTCCTCATGTGTGCGGAACTTGGCTATCAGTTTCTGCTCAGCGACTCTGCGCCGTCATGTGTCGACACACTACACACAAATAGCAGGCCATCTGGATATGAATGGTTCGATTAAGCAGACGCAGCATGGATTCATGAGGGGAAAGTCGTGCTTGACGAACTTGTTGGATTTTTATGAAGATGTGACTAGTGTGGTTGACGGAGGGGAACCGGTGGATGCGGTGTTTTTGGATTTCCAAAAGGCATTTGATAAGGTGCCTCACAAAAGGTTGCTGAAGAAGATTGGGTCACGCGGAGCTGGGGGTAGGGTGTTAGCGTGGATTGGGGATTGGCTATCCAACAGGAAGCAGAGAGTCGGAATAAATGGGTGCTTTTCTGGTTGGCAGATGGTAACTAGTGGCGTGCTGCAGGGATCGGTACTGGGGCCTCAACTATTTACCATTTATATAGACGATCTGGAGGAGGGGACTGAGTGTAGGGTAACAAAGTTTGCAGACGACACAAAGATAAGTGGAAAAGTGAATCGTGTGCAGGGCGTAGAAGGTCTGCAGAGAGATTTGGACAGGCTGAGTGAGTGGGCGAGGATCTGGCAGATGGAGTATAACGTAAACAAATGCGAGGTTATTCACTTTGGAAGAAATAATAGCAAATTGGATTATTATCTAAATGGAAAGAAATTACAACATGCTGCTGTGCAGAGGGACCTGGGGGTCCTTGTGCATGAAACACAAAAACCCAGTCTGCAGGTGCAACAGGTGATCAAGAAGGCAAATGGGATCATAGAAATCATAGAAACCCTACAGTGCAGAAGGAGGCCATTCGGCCCATCGAGTCTGCACCGACCACAATGTTGGCCTATATCGCAAGGGGGATAGAATATAAAAGCAGAGATGTCTTGCTGCATCTGTACAGGGCATTGGTGAGGCCACAGCTGGAATACTGTGTGCAGTATTGGTCCCCTTATTTGCGGAAGGATGTATTGGCCTTGGAGGGAGTACAGAGAAGGTTCACCAGGTTGATACCAGAGATGAGGGGTGTTGACTATGAGGAGAGACTGAGCAGATTGGGTTTGTATTCGTTGGAATTTAGAAGGCTGAGGGGGGATCTTATAGAGATCTATAAGATAATGAAGGGGCTGGGTAGGGTAGAGATGGAGAGATTCTTTCCACTTAGAAAGGAAACTAGAACTCGAGGGCACAGCCTCAAAATAAAGGGGGGTCAGTTTAGGACAGAGTTGAGGAGGAACCTCTCTCAGAGGGTGGTGAATGTCTGGAATTCTCTGCCCACTGAAGTGGTGGAGGCTACCTCGTTGAATATGTTTAAATCACGGATAGATGGATTCCTGATCGGTAAGGGAATTAGGGGTTATCGGGATCAGGTGGGTAAGTGGAACTGATCCACTTCAGATCAGCCATGATCTTATTGAATGGCGGGGCAGGCTTGAGGGGCTAGATGGCCTACTCCTGCTCCTATTTCTTATGTTCATATGTTCTTATTTTCTTACCTTTTTAATTGCCTTTATCAAGTTTAAGAACCCAGTTTCAGACTCACATTGCTCACCCTCAAACTGAATATGAAATTCTATTTTGTTATGATCGCTCTTAACAAGAGGATCCTTTACTATGAAGTTATTAATGAACCCTGTCTCAGTACATATTGTGGAGATGCCGGCATTGGACTGGGGTGAACATGGTAAGAAGTCTCACAACACCAGGTTAAAGTCCAACAGGTTTATTTGGTAGCAAATACCATAAGCTTTCGGAGCACTGAGCAGTGCTCCGAAAGCTTATGGTATTTGCTACCAAATAAACCTGTTGGACTTTAACCTGGTGTTGTGAGACTTCTTACTCAGTACATATTACCAGGTCTGAAATAGTTTGGACCTTGGTTTGTTGCGGAATATAGTTTTAATAAATTGTTCCAAGTACAGTCTATGAACATACCCTCCAGGCTACCTTTGCCAATTTGATTTGTTTCATCTATATAAAGATTAAAATCTCCCACAATTATTGCAGTACCTTTCATAAAAGTCCCAATTATTTCTTAATTTAGACTCTGCCCTATATTTTAGCTACAGTTATTCAGCCTATAAATGACTCCCACAATTGGCTTCTTTTCTTTATTTTTTAATCTACATCCAAATTGTTTCTATATTGGAATCCTCTGAACAAAGATCATTTCTCACTACAATATTGATGGACCTACTACCAGCATAGAATGATAATGAATCTTGGGAAGGAGGTAAAAGCAGATTGTGTAGATTTGGGGCACAATGGGCAGTATTGTCTTGTTTCCCATGAAGGTGGACTGGGAGCAAAATTAGAAAATAGTGTATCAGATCATTCCCTGGTGCATCCCCATCATTAAGTTTGGCAGAACCTGAGGGAAACTAATGCAAAAGCAAAATACTGCAGATGTTGGAAATCTGAACTTAAAACAAATACTAGAAATAATTAGTCGTCAGGCAACAAGTCCAAAAAATATGCAGGTTAGGTGGATTGGCCATGATAAATTGTCCCTTCATGTCCAAAGATGTGTACGTTAGGTGGATTGACCATGACAAATGTGTGGAGTTACAGAGATAGGGCAGGAGGGAAGGGCTTGGATGGAGTGCTGTTTTGGTGCCGATTCAATAGGCCAAATGGCCTCTTTTACACTGTAGGGATTCTATGAACATTTGTTGAAAGAGGAACACATGAAGATTTGCAACACATAACTGATCTTACATTTGTTTTTTGGGAGATTACAATGGGATGTTTCTCACCACCATTTAATGACAACAATAGCAAAGATAGGCATTAAAACTTGGAGCTAAATTAGACAAGGCCCTGTGGTCCCACCCTTCGGCTAAAAAGGCCGTGAGGGGGAAACTGCCCTGCAGCCATTTAATTGGCTGCTCATAGTCTGGAGATGGGATTTCCAACAACAGGAATTCCTGCATCAGAGAGCTGTCAACCAATCAGAGGCTGGCAGCTCTCAAGTACCGTTAGTGCCACCGTGAATAGTAGCTACTATCGGTCTTGCATTTGGGGCTTTCAGAGGCATTAATTGATGGTTTGGAACTTTATAAGTGCTTAGGGGTCAGGGAAAGGATCTGTGAGGCAATGGGGGAGGGGAACCTGGAGGTGTTACACCCCTGGGGGGCCCTCCCAAGGGCCAAAGGGCCATTTAAGAAGGGATCTTTCTGCCCAACACCAGCCCTTGAATGGGAACCTGACAGACTGGCTGCTTGATGTAGGCCTCTTCCTTCACCAGTTATATCTTGGTCTTGGCAGCATGAAGCCTTTAAGTGGACATTAATTGGGGCCAACTGGTGGACGAGCCATCCAATACCACCTTTGTCACTGGTAAAATTACAGTGGGGACAGGAACAGGCAGTCAGATGATGGGCAGGCAGTTGGTGTCTTGTGTGTCTTCCTACCTTTAAACCCACCAGCAGGGGAGTGCTAAGTCCAGCTCTTAATCTCAGGTCTACCCAAGTCACGCGTTATGATCAAAAACTGTTAATGGCTTTGGTTTTTGAAAAATCTGCCAATGCTTGCAAAAGTCTTTTAATGTTTTATTGATAAGCTTCAGAGAATGATTCAGCAATTCTTTGGAGTGGGGAATAAAATAACATGGTTAAAATTAGTTTGGCCGCCCAGTTGGAGTTAATTTAACAATGGAGTAGCTAAAGTATTTGGCAGAGTATATGTTCAATATAGGTCTTTGTGGTGGACCTCAGTTGTGCCTTTGTCCTATATGGACCACCGTTGTGTGTGTTTGTCATACCTGGACACATCCCCTTCCAGTTTGGTGCCTCCCCTCAGCACCTAGTATAAAGGTGGCTGTCTCCTCCCCCTTGTTCAGTCCAGGTCGGTTAATTGTTGGGATCTGCTCCTGATTCTGTTGTGAATAAAAGCCTACACTTATATTGGCATATCGGTAGTCTTTCGCCTTATTGATAGTGCATCAGTCTTGTTACAGTTGTTACTTTACCCAGTTCAATGATGCCAAGAAGATTGCTGAAGAGTGCAGGCATTACTGGAAGAAAGTATACATTTTGTCAATGACCCCTCAGCTTTTAAACAGTTTACGATCCTGCAGTATGCTTATTGACAATTTAATAGACTGAGCTGAGTTGAACTCATTGGCTCACAAAAAAAACTGCTGAGAAGCATTCATGCATTGCTCAGTGCAGCTAAAGCTGCTGGCATTTTGCACGTCAGCTTTCTGTGCATCTATCAGGGGATCTGTATTGCTGGAGGTGTTTGGATTCAATTTTGCAGTACAACATGGCACATGGTTGTAGCGGCAGTTTTCTCTTATATTTGTTCTTGGGATACAAGCGTCACAGGCAAGACCAGCATTTATTATTCATCCCTAATTGCCCTTGAGAATGTGGTGGTGAGCTGGCTTCTTGAATCACTGCAGTCCATATAGTGTAGATAAATCCATGGTGATTTTTCTGCTGCGGGTTGACACAATTAAGTGGCTTGTATGCCATTTCAGAGGACAGTTAATTGTCAACCACGTTACTGCAAATCCAGAGTTATATGTCAGATCACACCAGGTAAGCATGAAAGATTTCCACCACTGAAGGACATTAGTAAACCTGATAGGTTTTAATAACAATCCAGGAGCCTCATGATTATCGGGTCTTGCATTTTATTTCAGATTTATTAATTAATTAAATTTAAGCTCCCCCAGTTGATGGACTTGAACTTATGTCTCCAGAGCATTTGTTCTGTATGAATCCAGTAACATTATTATCATGCTTCCCTGTCCCTGAAAGTAGTGAAGTGTTTGGATCTTTATTCCACTGTCAGGTTGCTACACAGAAAGACCAATGTCATTTTTGTTCTACTTTTCAGCAATGTATTCCACTTTAGCATCTGGCACAGACAGCAGGGAAAAGGAGCAGGACAATCTAAGCTGGAGGAGAAGAAGAGCTCACTTTTTAAATTCATCCCAAAATCTTCTTGACATTGAACAGCGATTGCTGTATCTCCATGGGAGAGTATGTCAACAAAACTACCTCTGGTGGAGTGTGTTAGCATTAGTACTGAGTGCCAGCTCTCTCACCCTCAGAACCAGTGCTCTAAAAGTGGAATGACTGGACCAGAGCAGACAAAGTAACACAATGGTCACTCACCATTTTAACTCTAGGTACCATGTGCATCATGTCTCAAAAATAATTGCTGTATATCTGCTTCTCCGAATTATTTATCTTAACTTGCATGCACACCCTTCCTTCAATTTAACAGGATGATATGACCAGCTCTCTCATATCGGTTTCTGCTTTCATCTGAGAGTCAGTTTTAAATTCACTGAAATCACTCAATCTTGTTTCAGGTGAGACATGTCTGTGAAATGCAGGGAACACTACGATGAGCAAACAATGCAGCTGTTGGGTGTGGTACTCTGCTCTTTGCATTGGAGTTGGAAAGACTATGGGCACAGTGGTTGTTCCTGCTAAGTTCCACACAGATACAGGCCAGAGCTTTCTGCTGTTCATACTAGTTAGATCTTTCGGTCCCACCAATGCGAACCCGGTGGCAATTGGGGCATGCAATAGGAAACCCCATTGACAATGGCGGGACCAGAAGATCCTGCCGCCAGCCAATCGTGGACCGCCTCCACTGTGGTGGGTTCTGTGGAAAATTCTGCCCATGGATTCAATGTGCCGTCTTTGTGAAGCAAAGTATAGCCACAAACCTCCAAACTCCTCTCAACCTCCTTAGCTCCAAATAAGGCTCATCCATTTTGCACTTGAATAGCCCTTTCCTTTAGACTGACTGCAGTAATGGAGCAGAGAATAAGGTTGAGGATGAAGATAGTGAGTTGATGAGGAGATAGTGTAGGTGGTGATGGAGGCGTGATTACTTGCCAAGTTATGAGCACAACAAAGGCAAGGAGGCAGATGATGAAGAGACAAAGTCAAGGTCAAACCTGTCATGTTTTCATAATGTGGAGACGCCGGTGTTGGATTGGGGTGAACACGGTAACAGTCTTTAACCTGGTGTTGTTAAAACTGTTACTATGTTTTCATAATACATTATACCACATGGACTGCAATGATTCAAGAAGGCAGTTCACCACAACCTGCTCGAGAGCAATTAAGGATGGGCAATAAATGCTGGTTTAGCCAACAATGCCGACATTCCTTCAAAGAATAAAAGTTTTACAGTGCTGTCAAGCAGCATTCACTCAGCAGTAACTTGCCGACAGATGCTCAGTTTGGGTTTCACCAGGGCACTCAGCTCCTGACCTCATTAGAGACTGGGTCCAAACATACACAAAAGAGCTGATCTCAACAAGTGAGGTGAGAATGACTTCCTTTGACATTAAGGCAGCATTTGGCCTACTGTGACATTCGAGTGTGGCATCAAAATGCCCCAGCGAAATTGAGTAAATAGGAATCAGGGGGAAAGCTCTCCACAGTTTGGAGTCATGCCTAGCACAAAGAAAGATGGTTGTGGTTATTGGAGGTCAATCATCTCAGTCCTGAGTCATTGCTGCAGGAGTTCATCAGCGTAGTGTTCTACACCTGACCATCTTCAACTATTTCATTAATGACCTTCTCTCCATCACAGGGTCAGAGGTGGAGATGTTCATGGATGATTACACAGTGTTCAGCACTATTTGTGACCCCACAGATACTGAAGGAATCTATGTCCACATGCAGAAAGACCTGAACAACATTCAGGCTTGGGCTGACAAGTGGCAAGTAATGAGTACCAGGCAATGACCATCTCCAACGAAAGAGAATCGAACCATCACCTCTTGACACTCAGCGGCACTCCCATTGTTGAATCCCCGAAGATCAACATCCTGGGGTTACCATTGTTTAGAAACTGAATTGGGCCAGTCATGTAAATACTGTGGCTAACAGGAGTAGGCTGAAGGCTAGCAATTCTGTGGAGAGTAACTCATTTTCTGACTCTCCAAAGCCTGTCCACCATCTGCAAGGCACAAGTCAGCAGTGCGATGGAATATGCTCGATACCATCTAGGGCCAAGCAGCAAGCTTGATTGGCACTCTGTTTATCACAATAAACGTTCACTCCCTCCACGACTGATGCACAGTAGCAGCAGTGTGTACCATCTACAAGATGCACTGTAGGAACTCACCAAAGCTCTTTCAGAAGCACATTTCAAACACGTGAGCTCTACCAACTAGAACTCCATGGTCAACCTCGGGAACTTGAATATACAGAGGCTATCAAGGGTGCTGGGCAGTTTCCCTGGGCTGATAGGGACAGCAAGCTTCCTGGCATCCTCTGGGCCAACCTGCGGCAGGTGCTCCCATAAAACTCTACAAGCATCCTAGCTGGATGATCTGCAAAGAACAGAGTGGAGTAATAGGCTCAAGTTTAAGCTTCTACTTGCTCCACGTAGCTATGAAGGTATGAGGCATGAGTTTACAAAGAGATTGGGGAGCTTCATTAAAAAGCATGATGGTGGATAAGCAATGACTAACGTTTAAGGAACAAACGTATGCATTGCTATAGTTATACATTCCTTTATGGCGTAAAACACAATGGGCAGGATTGTTAGACCTTGCTGCACTGGTTGAGTAGCACAGCAGGGCAGGAAATATGAGTGAGAGGCGGAAAATCGGGTTCATGCCCGATTTCTCGCCTCTTGTGATATTGCTGGCCCCATTCCAACGGTGAAACCCTTCCCGGGCCCAAGGCTAATTTAAATATTAATGACATGTTTTGCATGTTATTATCGATTCCTGGATGTAATTGTTTGGGTTCACTTATCTTTCCTCCTTTGCAGGCGACTCACTAGTGAAGGTCCTCACTAGCGAGGATCACAACTGGTCCCCAGTGGGGACCAGATGTGATGGCCTTGCCGATGAGACCAGAAGCTATTGAAGCCTCGCAGGTGGTCACCCTGGTACTGCCAGCCTGGCACCCTGGCAGTGCCCACTGAGCACTGAACAGTGGCAAGTGGCGGGGCCTGAGGGGGCAGGGCCTGATGGGGCTGGGGTCTGACAAGGCGAAGCCTGACAGGGGAGGTGAGCCAGGACAAGTCTGTCGGAGAGGAGAGAAGGGGAACTGTATTGGGGCTGGTTGATGGGGCCAGTGATGTCCGTGAGGGGAGGGGGGCTTGACAGATCTCCCAGTATACTGTATAGACTATATACTGGAAGCTTGGGTCACTTGCGCAATGCTGCCCCTAGTAGTGTTCAGCTGCCTTCCCAGCATGAATCGGCTCTGCCCACTCCCCCTACTGGTGGGATTCACATTACAGTCTCTGCATTGCACAGAGTGCCATAAATTACCACCACTTAACTCGCAGGAAAAACGGGTAAGAAATCTTCCCATTTCCTCGCCCTTTGGCCACTTAGTATTAGATCCAAAGAGAAGTCATGTAAAGTTGCTGGAAAAAGTAGCATGGGGGCTAAGGTTCGGGAGAAATTCAGAATTCAGCAACGGAGAACAAAGAGATTGATAAAGAGAGGAAAAATGAAGAATGAGAGTAAACTTGCAAGCAATAGGCAGGTTCTTGAGCTGACTCTCACTGTTGGTGAGATTGTCAACATGGGCTCAGGATGCGGCTAAACCTGGAAGTCGCAGATTTCGCCATCCCTCACCAGCGACGTGATCAGGTTCACAATGGGCATGAACCTGACAGTGCCAACCTGTGCTAATGATCGGGGGGGATAGGGGTGGGTGGAGGGAACTGATTCCATCAATGATTGGTGGGGTGGGGTAAGGGGAGGGTATGGCTGCAGACATCTCTGTGGTGAGGGGAGGGGGAGATTTTTAAAGGGCATCCTAATCTCTCTGGAGCCACTTCCCGGCTCTCCAGAGTGACAGTGCAAACCCCACCCACTCTTTTTTTTTGTCAGTTAGAGTGACAAGATTCAGAGAGAAAACTGGCTACTGGAGCTGGAGAGTTCCACACCAGTTTTCTCACCAGAATTGGCACTGGCAAATTCTCATAAGATTCTGCCTGTTGCCAACAATGTAATACTTCATCAAAAGCCTTTACTAAGTTCATATAACCAACATCATCTACACTATCTTCATCAACTCTCTTACTTATTTTGCCAAAGAAATCAATTAGTCAAAAGTCTCTGAATGGTCCAATTGACTTTTTGAGTATCGTGCAGTGAATTGACACAACCAATTCTTGATTTGATTTGGTTCCATAGAAGCTATCGGTCTCAAAATGTTGGCCAGAATTTTACCGCCCCACCTGCCATGGGAATCGGAGTGGGTGAGGGGCAGACGATGGAAAGGTCTGCTGACATTGGGCGGGATGTTATGGTTTTGCGACGAGCGAGGCCGTAAAATCCCATCTGTAAACTCTCTTTGGCTCTCCACAGATGCTGTCAGACATGCTCAGATTTTCCAGCACTTATTGTTTTTAATTCTCATCGCCAACATCTGCAGCACTTTGCTTTTATTACCTTGATTTGATATATTTATCATATCGCAAAAAAGAAAGGAATGGAGGGCTTTTACACCAATATTACAGTATTACCCCATTACACTGGACAATGTCTGTAGTGAGCAAAGCACATTCACATCAATGAGCCCCTTGTAAGCATTGGGGACTGTATCAAGGCTCACAAATCCAGCTCTGTGGTCTGTCATTGTTATCAAATGATGAACAGTGATAAAGCCTTCACTGCACATCACTCAATGAAATAATGCAAAACAGTAAATTGACATTTCCGAGGCAGCCTTAATTATTGATTTCAATGCTCATTATTTATTTGTGTAATTGTGATTATCAGGTTTCAGTGCGAAACCACCAACAATAGTCAAAATAGATTTGACAGCCAAAAACAAGTTTCCAATCAGTCTTAATAGCACTCATGCACTATTAAACATCGGCCAGCCTTGCTGTATTGTTTAAATTACCACAAGTTCTTCAACAAGTGATACCAGCAGGTAACAGCATATAGCATACAGGTTGAAAACAATCATTAATAAGCTTTAATTACTGCGGTTTGAGATATGAAAAACAAGCTTGACTAAATAAGAGCCTTATTGTTCTGATAATAAGGGTGAATAAGAAGACAACATTCCACAGAAATTTGGCTCTATTACAATTTTCTTCTGGTTGACGAAGACCTAATTCATGGCAAAGTGAAATGGAACGATAATAAGACTAGCATTGAATGAGGAATAATGAGGAGAACATTGTCGCAGAATTACTTCAACATTTAGAGGATTGATTGAATAAATAAATCAGGACTGAGACCCTCCCTTAAGATGTGAGATAGAAATAGATTTGGTAAGTTAATGGCAGAAACAGTTTGCTGAGAAATATCTTTGACAACTTAGAGTGTGCAGCTATTGCCCCCAGAACAAATCAATGACTTAAGGTGAACTTCGAATCCCACAGGCTACATGTGGAAGCTTGCTTGCGCAAAAAAGAAGTAGAAAAATTAGAAGATGGTTTAAAGGACTGTGGCAGTGAACCAAATACTTATATAAATATATATAGATAGTTGGCAGACCTGAGTTCAAAATTATATATTGGTGAGATTATTTTATGGACAATTTCTTATATGAGTGACAAGTTAAAAGCTTTAAATAGTCAGTTTATCAAACATCTGAAGACTATTTATGTATATGATTAGCAACACTTGGAATTTACACATCTTTTTGAGTGGTGCGGTTGAGCTGGCATAATGGTGTGACATACCAGTAAGAGATGCCTGGAGTATAAACACAGATCTTGCTGGGATAATTAACCTAGTGAGTTTATGACTTTAATTAGTTTATAGCATTTCAAAGTTTTATGGCCAAATTATCTTGAAACTTCCATGACCAAAAGCTGGGAGATGGTTTAGCTTGTGTTAGTTTAGAGCATTTCCCCAGCATTCAGTTTAACAGCTGAACTCCATCTTATGCTGTCAGTTTCAAGCTACAAACCCTTCAAGCACCCAGTGGTCAATTTACTTGACACTGTTACTACAAATCACCCAACCACAGCTGTTAAAATGCAAGCTTTACTTGAATGATAGCACTTCATGTCCATTAGAACTCTGATCTATGCTTTCAATTACCACACTTGAAGATGTGGATAGTGTTCTTGAAGAGGTAAAACTATTATGTTGTGCTTTTGTTACATTTCCTTCATCACTAAATAGTAAGTGCAGGCCTTATATCAGTTAAATCTTTCATATATGTATGTAAAGCAAGTCTGCAGAAAATACATGCTAAAAAGATAAGCTGTTTGTAATTCCTTACTGCCCTTTCCAAGCCTTAGATAGCATTATACATTTCATTCTGAAGAATTTATATAGATACTGTCCTTAATTGATATAGAATTATCTGCAGCTTGTGATTAGAGAAAGAACTTGCATTTATGTAGTACCTTTCATGACCTCAGGACACACCAAAGTAATTAAGTTGTTTTGAAGTATAGTCACTTTGATAATGTTTTGATGATGGGAAACAATGTTGCAGACACCCAATCTCTACAAATGGTGATTGAGCTAGCTAACCACAGACATGGGCGGCACGGTAGCACAGTGGTTAGCACTGCTGCTTCACAGCTCCAGGGACCGGGGTTCGATTCCCGGCTTGGGTCACTGTCTGTGTGGAGTTTGCACATTCTCCTCGTGTCTGCGTGGGTTTCCTCCGGGTGTTCCGGTTTTCTCCCACAGTCCAAAGATGTGCAGGTTCGGTTGATTGGACATGCTAAAATTGCCCTTAGTGTCCTGAGATGCGTAGGTTAGAGGGATTAGTGGGTAAATATGTAGGGATACTGAGGTAGGGCCTGGGTGGGATTGTGGTCGGTGCAGACTCGATGGGCCGAATGGCCTCTTTCTGTACTGTAGGGATTCTATGATTCTATGATAATGAACTGTTTAAAGAGAATATGTTTTGAAACAAATGCAAGAAAAAACTGATCAAAAAATAGTTACTGTGAGTCATCTGATGTCTGATACTGTAAATTGACCACTTTTCTGGAAAGTTTCTATATGCATTGCACTGAAGACTTGTTTCATAGAGTTTCACACTGCGGGGTGTCAAGGTCCACTCCATTCTTGAAAGGAAGGCATTAAAATGCTTAGTGATGGAATTTAATTCTATCAAGACAATGGGAACTGCTAACCAGTCAGATACTCATCAGACACTCAAAACTCCCTGTGAAGGATGAAATAACCCCATCATTGTTGGTTACTATCCTGAAATGTATCGAAGTTTCAGAGATGAAAAGGTTAAAAATGGGATATCTTGATCTGCAACTAAGACTGCTAACAAAATATATTTCTGGGAATATACACCAGGAGTTTTATAAATTAATTCTATTTAGCAGTATTAGGAGCAGGAGAAAGAAACATCACAGTAATCTGGAAACAATGCTGGAAGAGAGCAGTAAGAAATCCCTCTTTCTGAAGCCAAAAGAGTATTTTTAACAAGTGTAGACCTGAACAAATTCCATTCCAGGATCCTACAGGAAAACCAACTAACTTCAAATGGCCACAATGTTCAACAATCTAACACCTCCAATACAAACAATGAAATTAATTGTATATTCTTATAACTCTCTATTGGGCTCTAACTTTCTTACCTTTGTGTGTCCTAGCATCTTTATTTATTTTTTCTCAGGTTTAGTACCTAACAAACTTACTCTCTCATTTACTCAAGAAAACCTGGTTTGATTGGCTCCTTATTGAAAAGTAAGTACATTTGGATTGGAAGAGACATTGACAGGGAGAAGAAATTTTAAAATTGAGGGGGCTGAATAAAAGGGGAGCCAGTTCATCCCTCCTCAACTGGTCATTACAAAACTAGGAAATGTGACTGTCAATTGGTGCACAGCGAGGCTCCACAAGATCAATTTAATTATTTTTAGTGATGTTGGATAAGGGGTAAATATTGGAAGAATGCCTAGCTTTTCTTTGAAACAACCAACTGAGAGCTCAAAGTGTGTTTTGGTTTTGACATCTCCTCTGAAAGATATCAACTCCAAAAGTGCAACACACCCTCAGTCCTCCACTAAAAGCTCCGCCTAGTTAATGTACTCATTGGAGGGTTATATCTTACCAACTCTATGACAACATATATCTGGTGTTGATGCTGTTTTAGTGTGCAGAAACAGCAAGCATGATGAAACTTGATAACTGATTAAAAATACATGGAGGATTATAAAATGTGATACAATAGCCATGGCTCAGCTGATACTGTAGTACTTACTTTTGAGGAGGATACAAAAGTCGAGGCTGACATCAGAGCTCTATCTGCTCTTCAAGGACATAAAAGATCCAATCACTCGAATTCTACTGCCCTGCCACGGGAATCAGAGCAGGCGAGGGGCGGACAATGGGAAGGTCCTCGGGTGGGATTTTCCAGTCTCGGGTCGAGCGAGGCCATAAAATCCTGCCCAAAAGCACTACTTTGAAAAAGAGCAAGACAGCACCATGAAGACTGGTTACCCGGCCATTAAGATGTTTCTGTTGATGGGAGCTTGCTGTGCCCAAATTGCTTTCATTTTTCTACACTGTGATAATGACTACACTTTAAAAATGTCTCATTGGCTATAGGTGCTTTGGGGGGTTCAAAATAATGCCATGGGACATTTTTGTCCACCTGAGAAGGAAGATAGGACCTGATTTTAATCTTTCACTTGGCAGAGGGCACTTTTAACAGTGGCACTCACTAACAGTGGTACTGCACTGATGTGTCGGTCTAGATTTTGTGCTTGAATCTCTGAAATGGAAATTGAACCCACAAACTTGTTAGCCAAATATTGAAGGAGTACAATATAAAGGGAAAGACTCTTAGTACTGTGGAGGATCAGAAGGACCTTGGGGTCCGGGTCCATAGGACTCTAAAATTGGCCCCGCAGGTGGAGGAGGTGGTTAAGAAGACGTATGGGTGTGCTGGCCTTTATCAATCTAGGGATTGAGTTTAGGAGTCCGGGGATAATGATGCAGCTATATAAGACCCTCGTCAGACCCCACTTGAATTAAAAATAACAATTCCATTTCTACAAAGTCTCATCAAAAATGAAATCCATACATTTGGGTCCACGATGAATGCAGTTTTTATATGCTCTGCTCAGCATGATGTTGCTGTATACATTTCCGTGGCACACATTTTCTGAAATCTAATATTAGGAGTGATTAGTTCTGGTTGCCTCATTACAGGAAGGATGTGGAAAAGATTGAAAGGGTGCAGAGGCGATTTACAAAGATGTTGCCTGGATTGAGTGGGATGCCTTATGAGGATAGGCTGAGGGAGCTCGGTCTTTTCTCCTTGGAGAGACGTAGGATGAGAGGAGACCTATTAGAGGTATATAAGATGTTGAGAGGCATAGATCGGGTGGACTCTCAGAGGCTTTTCCCCAAGAGTGGAAATGGCTGCTACGAGAGGACACAGGTTTAAGATGCTGGGGTGTAGGTACAGGGGAGATGTTAGGGGGAAGTGGTGGGCGAGTGGAATCGGCTGCCGTCAGTGGTGGTGGAGGCAAACTCAATAGGGTCTTTTAAGAGACTCCTGGATGAGTACATGGGACTTAATAGGATGGAGGGTTATAGGTAGGCCTAAAAGGTAGGGATATGTTAGGCACAACTTGTGGGGCCGAAGGGCCTGTTTTGTGCTGTAGTTTTCTATGTTTCTAAATGTAAGTAGTACAGTATCAACTGAACCACGGCTTACTCCAAGGGACAAACTTTTGTTTGGAAAATCACAAATTGCCAACCAATATATCAGAATGTGTGACTATGTAACGTGCAGTTCAAGTGAAAACAAATCTGTCAGTGGTCATGAGAAAATACCAGTAAAACAAAACAATCCTGTCTCAATGATCCTTTATTAGTTGATAAATCAATTAACCATCCATAAATCTCACAAATGTTTTAATTCAGCTTTAGAAGAAGATGGCACATCTGTAGACAAAGATAATCAGGGTTGAATGCTTGTCACTTTCCCTGAAAACTGCACTTGTTGGGAGCACAAGATTGCTAATTTGCCTTTATAATTTCCTGAAGTGAAAGAACATGGGAATGACTGAGGAGGAAATAGTTAACACATTAAGAAGGAGAATCAAGAGATGAACAGCACAGTAAATTCGCAGCACAGGAAAAATAAGCTGTGGTGGATACTTTTAAAGGGTAAAGGAAGTTACATTTCCTGATACAAGCGGGGGATTCTCTTGCGCCTCTGGCGGGTTTCGGTGGCATGGGGTGGCATCAATGTGATAATGTTATAATGATAGGGTAACAATGGAAGCAAAGCATAAAGGAGCCAGTTATTACCAGGCAGAAGTACCCATGGTGACTCCCCATATTTTCAACCAATCAAAGGTTGACATTTTAATTTTTAATCCAGAACAGTAATTGACAGGATGACTTTGCTGTTTGTACTAATCATTCATTATCTGGTCTAAAAATTAACTTGGTGCATTATAACCTGAAATGCTTTTCTGATTTAATGTAAACCAAAAATGTACAGTTTGTAATGTCAGTTCACACCTTTTCATAATCCTATTTCAAAGCAATTATTTGGAAAAGTCTGTTAAATTATTTACTCGAGAGGTATCATCAGGGCCAGGGCGGCACCGTGACACAGTGGTTAGCACTGCTGCCTCACAGCACCAGGGATCTGGGTTCAATTCCCGGCTTGGGTCACTGTCTGTGTGGAGTTTGCACGTTCTCCCTGTGTCTGCATGGGTTTCCTCCGGGTGCTCTGGTTTCCTCCCACATTCCAAAGATGTGCAGGTTAGATAAATTGGTCATGCTAAATTCTCCCTTAGTGTTCCTGAACAGATGCTGGAGTGTGGTGACTAGAGGATTTTCACAGCAACTTCATTGCAGTGCGAATGGAAGCCTATTTGTGACTAATAAATAAACTTTAACTTTAAATTTTAACTGTAGCTCAGTGGTAGCATTCCTTCCTTTGAGTAAAAAGGTCTGGGTTTAAGTCCTACTTAAGACTTGAGCATGAAATCTAGACTGCCACTCCAGTGAAGATCTGTCATTGCCAGTAGCAGGCTGAATGCCGTTTTCCCTGCCCAATATGTACCTTTGTCAATTTACGAGAAAATCTTGCCCTAAGTTTTGGGAACCAGAGGGTAAGAAAGTGTAAGGGGTTCCAGGGTGTGGAATGTAGGGAAAGTCTGGGGGGTTGTGAGTGGAGGAGGTTAATCAGGTCTCAGGGGATAAACCCGAGGGGAGGAAGTTCCAGATGCATTAAGGGGAGGGCACACCCAGTCAGAAGTGGGGGGGGGGGCTTCTGATGGAGGCGTTCCCCTCTCCTCTGCCTTTCCTACCCCCAGATCTAACTTACTTCATTTTTGGATATCTCCCCCTGAGATCTGCCTGCCAGTCTAAAAATTGAGAGTGGATGGGAAACAACCCCTAAGTGGCCATTAATTGACCACTTAAGAAACTCAGTTAGAGCATGAATAGGTTTCACATCCAAGCCCTTGATCGCCCCAGTGTAAAATCACTGCAAGGTTGGGGTGGGTCACAATCTGGAGGGAATTCCATTCCTGCAATTTCATGCTACCTCCCTGTCCGAGAGCCTCGGGAGATGGGGTGAAGAATAAGTTCCGGTCCATATTTATTTGAGCATTTCTGACTTGTGCTGTTGTCCTTTCAATTTGAAATCCTTCCTTAGTCAGAACAGGCACATGATGCCACCGATTCCCTTTGATTGGTTAGGAAACACGGAAGAACATTAAAAACCTGCATCAGCAACAGTTGGCTTCCACTACAAGTCCCGTTTCCTCACCAGGGCCAGAAATTGAAATTCCATCCCCAGAGTCAGCAATCAAAGATCGCAACAACGTGAAACAACTCAATCACTCGAATCCAAACAAGACACAAGAAAGCTAAGATACATTTCAGAAGTTCGATTTTAGTTAGTTGTTAGTTGTTTAAAATTGTATAAATATTCAGCTGTCAAAGCCATATCCAAAGAACAAATTGTTTTCCGGCTCATTTGTTTTAACTGTCTTTGTTGACCGGTGTATTGCGTCTGTGCACAAGAAAGGATGGATATTGATTTTTCATGGCTATAAACCAGTAGCTTTACTGGCAACCTCACCACGCATTAATGTTCATTAGAACAATCTATTATCTGGTCAAAAAAAACTTCCTTCATGGTAAGTCCCTCAATCAGTGCCCTCAATCACAAGATTTGGAAACTTTAAAAAATCCCTTAATGTCCAGTACAAAATAAGTTCAAGCACTATGCCATTCTGATAGTCTTTGATTGGGTATAGCATTCCAACTCTATTGTGAAGATTGCCTGTTGCTTCAAATTCACTAAATTGAATACGTAACTTCCTTAGAAAGACAATCATCAAGGCAATGTGCAGCTCAAGTGCTGTATTGTTTTATCATAACTACACAGGAATCTCTCAATGAAGCTCACTATTTTCCTCTATGCACCAAGGATCATCTGGTGACCTCAGAAATGATGTTCCTCTTTTTTCTCGTGACCCCCTAGTCTTTTACAGAATGTTTCCAGTTTCAAAGATAAGCAACAAGCGAATCAGTGGAGTCAGAAATAGAAGTCAACTCCTTCGAGTTATATACAGAGCTTGGTTATTGGATCACAGTAAGAAAACCTTTCCATTTATTTTAATCACAATGCATCCAAGATGATTGCAATCTAATGTCACTCCAAATAGATTGCACATATGTTCTCTGATAGCTTAACAAGTAGGTAGGCTTTCATTCGTGATGCATCAATAAAAGTTCAGTGACAGGTGATGGGGATATTTGTGATATTTAAGCATACAACTTATTATTTTTAGTTGAACAGGAAAGCTTGTTCTTCAGGGCTTTGTGATAATTCACAACTGAATAAATCCTGGATGTTACTCAAAATAATGACAGATTCATATTCTGCTTCAATTATTCCTGAATTTTTAAGCAAGGCAGAAAGTAAAACCTACCCTCCCGATATATTTACAGTATATTACCAAATGATAAAACTTTTCTAATACTCTTGCTCGTTCTGATATTTACTATTATCTGTAACGTTTGGTACATTAAAAAGTACAATCCTCATTTTTCCTTCTGTATTGTACTCTATTAGATTGTGCTGTACCCTGGAAGTATTTTGTAACTTTGAAGAAAATTCAGGGATTAAGTAATCAATGGAAACATTTATTTTCAAGAATAATTCCCATTATGTCTTTGTCCCTCTCTATCTCTGTAATCTCCGCGATCTTACCTGCCATTCGTACCATGCTCCCTCTGCAGCAAGGGTGGAGAATTTGACGGCCAGCCAAATCTCCTTTTGCTGCAGTGGGATAGAAAAATCCTGCCGGCATGAACAGTGATAAGATTCCGGACTGTATGTTTCAAGAAGGAGTTAGATATAACACTTGGGGTGAAAGGGGTCAAAGAACTTGTTGAGATCAAAAAGGAGGAGGTATTGGGGTTCTTGAGAAACATTAAAGTAGACAAGTCCCCAGGGCCTGATGGGATATACCCCAGAATACTGAGAGAGGCAAGGGAGGAAATTGCTGCGGCCTTGAGAGAAATCTTTATATCCTCACTGGCTACTGAGGAGGTCCCAGAGGATTGGAGAATAGCCAATGTTGTTCCTTTATTTAAGAAGGGGAGCAAGAATAATCCAGGTAATTACAGGCCGGTGAGCCTTGCATCAGTGGTAGGGAAATTATTGGAGAAGATTCTATGAGACATGATTTATTCCCACTTGGAAATAAGTGGACGTATTAGTGAGAGGCAACATGGTTTTGTGAAGGGGAGGTCGTGTCTCACTAACTTGATTGAGTTTTTTGAGGAAGTGACGAAGATGATCAATGAGGGTAGGGCAGTGGATGTTGTCTACATGGACTTCAGTAAGGCCTTTGGCAAGATCCCTCATGGCAGACTGGTGCAGAAGTTGCAGTGGCAAGGGATCAGAGGTGAGCTGGCAAGGTGGATACAAAACTGGCTTGGTCAAAGAACAGTAAGAAGTCTCACAACACCAGGTTAAAGTCCAACAGGTTTATTTGGCACTAGCTTTCGGAGTCTCAGGCTCCTTCATCAGGTCAAGGACCTTTGCTGTTTGTAATATATATAAATGATTTGGAGGAAAATGTAACTGGTTTGATTCGTAAGTTTGCAGACGACACAAAGGCTGGTGGATTTGTGGATAGCGATGAGGACCATCAGAGGATACAGCAGGATATAGATCAATTGGAGACTTGGGCGGGAAGATGGCAGATGGATTTTAATCCAGACAAATGTGAGGTAATGTATTTTGGAAGATCTAATACAGATAGGAAATATACAGTAAATGGCAGAACCCTTAAGAGTATTGATAGGCAAAGGGATCTGGGTGTACAGGTACACAGGTCATTGAAAGTGGCAATGCAGGTGGAGAAGGTAGTCAAGAAGGCATACGACATGCTTGCCTTCATCGGCCGGGGCATTGAGTTTAAAAATTGGCCAGTCATGTTGCAGCTTTATAAAACCTTAGTTAGGCTGCACTTGGAATATAGTGTTCAATTCTGCTTGCCCCACTACCAGAAGGATATCGAGGCTTTGGAGAGGGTACAGAAAAGATTTACCAGGATGTTGCCGGGTATGGAGCGATAAGGAGAGGTTGGTAAACTTGGTTTGTTCTCACTGGAATGACGGAGGTTGAGGGGTGACCTGATAGAAGTCTACATGATTATGAGAGGCATGGACACAGTGGATAGTCAGAAGCTTTTTGCCAGGGTGGAAGAGTCAATTACTAGGGGGCACAATTTTAAGGTGCATGGGGCAAGGTTTAAGGAGATGTATGAGGCAGATTTTTTACACAGAGGGTGGTGGGTCCTGGAACTCGCTGCCGGGGGAAGTAGTGGAAGCGGATACGATAGTGACTTTTAAGGGGCGCCTTGACAAATACATGAATAGGATGGGAACAGAGGGATATGGTCCCACGAAGGATCGGGGGTTTTAGTTAAGTTGGGCAGCATGGTCAGTGCAGGCTTGGAGGGCTGAAGGGCCTGTTCCTGTGCTGTAATTTTCTTTGTTTTTATTCTTTGTTTTTGTTATTTGAAAGTGGGTAAAGGTTACTGAGTTGGATGATCAGCAATGAGCATAATGAATGGTGGAACAGGTTGCAAGGGCCAAATGGCCTATGTCTGCTCCTATTTTCTATGTTTGTTTGTTTCATACCCAAGTGACTGTGATGGTAGACTCTGAGATATTGGTTAGTAGGTATGATTCTGCAACTTTCACTGTGCCGATCTGTAAGATAACTTTCAAAATTTGTATACCAGTACAGGCAAGAATGTGTTTGCCATGGAAGATATGCAATGGGGTTCACTGGACTGGTTCCTGGGAGTGCAGGATTGTCCTTTGATTGAGGAAATTAGATCTGTATTCTCCAGAGTTTAGAAGAATGAGAGGTAATCGCATTGAAACTTACAACATTTTTCCAGGTTCAACAGGGTAGATGCATGAAGGATGTTTCTTCTGTCTGAGGGTCTTGAACGAGAGGAGGAAGTCTCGGAATAAGAGGCAGCTTTAAGACTGAAATGAGGGGAATTTCTTCACCCAGAGGGTGGTTAATCTTTGGAATTCTCTATCCCAGAGGGCTGTGGAGACTCAATCATGGGGGAACATTCAATATAGAAATTTATAGATTTCTAAATGGAAAAGACTTCAAGGGATACGGGGATAGAATGGGAAAATGACGCTGAGGTAGATTAGCCATGATTTTTTTGAATAGTATAGCAGGTCTGAGGAGCAGAATAGCCTATTCCTGTTCCTATTTCCTATATTTATAAGGAGGTTCTCAAGCTTCAAATGGACTGGGATTTTCTATTTCATGTCCTGTGATTTCCGACATCAGAGATGAAGAATGCAGTGTATTTGATTTGATTTATTATTGTCACATGTATTAGTATACAGTGAAAAGTATTATTTTTTTGAACACTATACAGACAAAGCTTACCATACATAGAGGAGGAAAGGAGAGAGTGCAGAATGTAGTGTCACAGTCATAGCTAGGGTGCAGAGAAAGATCAACTTAATGCAAGGTAAGTCAATTCAAAAGTCTGATGTCAGCGGGGAAGAAGCTGTTTTTGAGTCAGTTGGTACGTGACCTCAGACTTTTGTATCTTTTTCCCGACAGAAGAAGGTGGAAGAGAGAATGTCCTTGATTATGCTGTTATGTTGATTATGCTTGATTATGAGTCAGATGATTCAACAGGCATGCTAACATTTCACAGCACTACATGGTTGTACTTGAAAGGTTTGTAGCAGTGTGCCACCTCGACTTTTTGAAACAGTTCTTATTTTAATTTAATATTCAAGATTTTTGAAATCCTCTATTGCATTTTGGCTAAAATAGAAAGGAACACCACTTTTGGAGCCAAGTACCAGAAACAGGACAACACTGTACAGTATAAAGGAACAAATGGTGAACAGATAATCAATCTTCTGATACACCTGGTGATCGGCAAATTTTGACTCTCTCCCATTTAATTTTCATGATAATTCCACTATAACAAGGAAGGTTCTATTATATTTTGTGAAGTTTCTGACTCCAGCTTACTGTTACGGCAGAAATATCTTTCTGGTATGTTTCAAACAGCTGGAGTTCAGTAATAAGAGAAACTGACAAAGATAGAAGATCTGCTTCTCAAAGCATAAAGAAGGGTTCTATAAAGGATAGAAATCCTATTACACATTTAAAGGTGCACTCATTAAATGGCACTGCAGGGTCACAATAGATACATTATCAACTAATGATGTGCAGCAAAAAGAAAGCACTCTGCAAACCTCTGATATATAATAATAGGAGGGGCTTCAATGGTATTTATTTAATTTCCAATGCAGAGACATCATTCCAATTGCAAAGGAAAAAAAAACATTTACTTAATGCCTTTCATGACCTCAAAATATCCAAAGCACTTTACAGCCAATTAAATAATTTTGAAATATAACTTGTTGTAATGTAGGAAATGCAGCAGCCAATTTGCACCCAGCAAAGACCAAACAACAGCACTGAGATAAAGACAAGATAGTCTGTTGTACTGATGTTGTTTGAGGGGTAAATATTGGTTAGCAGGAGAACTTTTCTGTGTTTTTTCGAACGGCATCTTTTACACACACACGAGGGGAGCTGCTAGTTTAAAATATTATTTTAAAAGGTGCAGCTCATAAAGTCAACACCGTGTACTGCACTTCTGAGTTAGCCTGGATTCGGGATTGATTTTTAGGATGGAATTGTCCCCTCCCACCTGAAGTTCGGTGTTGGGACCATAAGGTCGAAGTGACTCCCGCCATATTATGGGTGGGCTGTCGTGTGCAGTTGTGTGTTCCTCACTTCATCATTCATGCATGAATGTGGTTCATGTTGGGGCGGCGTGGTGGCACAACGGTTAGCATTGCTGCCTCATAGTCAGGGACCCGGGTTCAATTCCGGCCGTGGGTGACTCTCTGTGGAGTTTGCACGTTCTCCCCGTGTCTGCGTGGATTTCCTCCAGCTGCTCCGGTTTCCTCCCACAATCTAAAGATGAGCAGGTTAGGTGGATTGACCATGCTAAATTGTCCCGTAGTGTCAGGGGGGCGAGCAGGGTAAAAACGTGGGGTTACGGTGATAGGGTGGGATTGTTGTCAGTGCAGACTCGATGTGCCAAATGGTCTCTTTCTGCACTGTGGGATTCTATGATTCTATATTGAATCTTTCAGTGAGGCGGGAAGGAGAGGGCTGCCCCACCATCAGGTTTGGGCACCATATTGAAAAAGCACTCGGACTGTCAATCATTTAACGGCGGTAGGACCCTAGAACAAAGAAGAGCAGCAGAAGGTTGCAAACTCCTGCCCTATGGTTTCGTGATTCCTCCCTGGAGCATCTCCTCCAGCCTGATGAGGAAAGTCCAGTTCCCAAAGGATGACAGTAGGAAGCCCACTCAATTGACCACACTGGTCTGGGAGGGGGTCGCCAGGGTGGTCAGTGCCACCAGGGTTCCAAGGAGAACTGCCCTGCAGTGCAGGAAACAAATTAATGATCCAATCGATGAAGCTAGAGTAACTGAACCCTATACATCTCCCAACTCACATCCCATTCATTTTGTGTTTCTGTCAAGGCACATGGTCATCATTGGTAAGGCCAGCATTTCTGTTGCCCATCCCTAAATACCCATGAGAAGGTGGTGGACTGTTGCCTTATTGAATGGCTGCAGTCCATGTGGTGTGCTATTAGCGAGGCAACTGCAGAATTCTGACCCAGGCACAGTCATGGGGTAGAGAAGAGAGCAACAAAGAACAATACAGCACAGGAACAGGCCCTTCGGCCCTTCAAGCCCGCGCCGCTCCCTGGTCCAAACTAGACCATTCTTTTGTATCCCTCCATTCCCACTCCGTTCATGTGGCTATCTAGATAAGTCTTAAACGTTCCCAGTGTGTCCGCCTCCACCACCTTGCCCGGCAGTGCATTCCAGGCCCCCACCACCCTCTGCGTAAAATACGTCCTTCTGATATCCGTGTTAAACCTCCCCCCACCCCCCTCACCCCCCCCCCCCCCCCCCCCTCACCTTGAACCTATGGCTCCTCGTGAACGTCACCACCGACCTGGGAAAAACCTTCCCACCGTTCACCCTATCTATGCCTTTCATAATTTTATACACCTCTATTAGGTCACCCCTCATCCTCCGTCTTTCCAGTGAGAACAACCCCAGTTTACCCAATCTCTCCTCATAACTAAGCCCTTCCATACCAGGCAACATCCTGGTAAACCTCCTCTGAACTCTCTCTAAAGCCTCCACATCCTTCTGGTAGTGTGGCGACCAGAACTGGGTGCAGTATTCCAAATACGGTCGAACCAACATTCTATACAACTGCAACATCAGACCCCAACTTTTATACTCTATGCCCCGTCTTATAAAGGCAAGCATGCCATATGCCTTCTTCACTACCTTCTCCACCTGTGACGTCACCTTCAAGGATCTGTGGACTTGCACACCTAGATCCCTCTGCGTATCTACACCCTTTATGGTTCTGCCATTTATCGTATAGCTCTCCCGTATGTTAGTTCTACCAAAATGCATCACTTCTCAACGTACAGGCGCTGCTGCTCTCATGCATTTACTGCTCTTGCCCTTTGAGCTGGTAGAGCCCAGGGGATTGGAGGATGGATGAGGAGGCCTGGATGACTTACTGCAGTGAACATGTACATCATGCACACTGCTGCCACCGTGTGTCAGCGATAGTGGAAGTGAATGGTGAGGGTGCTGGATAGGATGCCGATCAAGCGGGCTGTATTGTCCTGTATGGTGTCCAACTTCCTGACTGTTACTGGACTGCGGTCACACCGACAAGTGGGGAGTAGTCCAACACACTCCTCATCTGTGCCATTTACATGTTGGTCAGGTTTTGGGGAGCCACGAAGTCGGTTATTAGCCACAGAATTAGCAGTCTACAATCTGCTTTTTTGTCACATGTGCTCACAAATCCACCTATATGTATGTATGCGGGGTGAGACAGCCCACAATAGGAAGAAGAGAGAGAGGACGGAGGGGGGATGCCTTAGCTCAAGCCCTTCACACAAATACAGCAGCAGGCTGCTGAACTGACAGGGGAGGATCGTGACCATGCCTGTGCCAATGGTGAAGTTGACCTCTCCCAAGTAAGGAAGCGTGTATAATTCTGAGAACCTTGGAAAGTCAAGCTGATTGATGAGAGCAACGTTTGAACCAACCCAGGCCATCACTTGTCGCTTGTCCCCTCTTTTCTCCATTCCGGATAGAAGAAGGGGAGACTAGCCCCACATAGTTGCACACTTAGACGAGTCAATATGGTTTTCTGAAAGGCAAATTCTAGAGTTACTAGAGTCCTTTGAAGGTATAATATTTGCTGTGGATAGAGGGAGGCTGTAGACACACTGGACGGAATTCTCCCCCAAAAATTCTAAGTGTTGAATTTGCGTAAAAACTGGAGTAATTTACACTTTTTTTTCAGTGGGAGTTCAGAAAAGAATCTCCTACACTCTGTGCACTGCAGAGGCCACCAGCGTGAATATCATTAAATATCAGGGGGTTATTCCCGCTGGAGAGGCTGAAATCAGCACCCTGAGCAGCCCACTGCGCATGCGCAGGCCTGTCAGTGCTGAGATCATTGCCATGCGCAGTGGCCCCGCACTGACAGCCTCACCAATTACTGGCCTGCTTGATCGCTGGCCAGCCCTGTGACCCCCGGAAAGCTGGCTCTCCGCACCCCCCCCAATAGTCCGATCACACCCCCCCTCCCCCCGCCCGACCATTCCTGGGCCCATTCTGACCACTCCCTCCTCCCCTGCCGCGATCTCCAACCCCCCCCCGTGACAGTAACACTCCCCCCGCTCCCCCCCCCCCACAGTGCCAACACCCCCATCAAGCTGACCATCCTCCCCCGCATCCCCTGCCTACCGCAATCACTGGCCTCCCTCCTTGCCCGACTGCAGAGTGACAGGAGGAGGACCCGCCCCACCCCCACCGATTGCCCTAGTCTCCACCCCCTGGGCACTGCGCCATGCCTGATGGGCAGTGTCAAGGTTCCCCCTGGGCATTGGCACTTTGCCCCTTCGGCAGTGCCAGACAGCAGAGGCTGGCACTGCCAGGGTGCCCATGCTCAGGGACACCACCCACCTGCCACCTGACCCCCCCCCAGGGGGGCCCTAATTGCCCCCTTCATTCCAGCAGGGTAGGGCCGCTAGTTCCCCGAAGGTGGGGAGCTAGTGTAATCCTCACTGGAGTGAAATATTCTGGTGGGGTGGGAGTGGCTAGCGGGCCCAGAGACTTCAGTCCCGGGCCTGCTAATGTCACTTAAATTAGAGGGAAATGTTTATTTAAATCATTTCCACGTCTCCCCACCAATTTCCAGCGCGGAGTAGATGTCGCCGGAAATCCGGCGCTGGGAGATGCTATCGCAGTGGGAATGCATGCGCGAATCTCGTGCCTCGGCTACCGCACAAGATTCTCCCAGCCGACTGCACTAAAAGGTTAGCAGAGCAAGATGGGAGAATTTCCCCCAGTCTACTTGTATTTCGAGAAAGAATTTAAAAAGATGCCACATCAAAGGCTATTGCAAAAAATAAGAGCTCATTGTGTAGGGGATAACATTTCAGCTGAACTGAACTTTGGTTGGCTGGCAGAGAACAGAGAATAAGCTAAAATAGGTCTTTGCCTGATTGGCAGGATGTGATAAGTAAAGACCCACAGGGCCTGTGCTGGGGCCTCAACTTTTTACAATTTATATCAGTGATTTAGATGAGGGAAACAAAGACATGATAGTTAAATTTGCAGAAGACACAAAGATATGTTGAGCGAATTGGCAAAAACCTGGCAGCTGGAGTATAATGTGAGAAAGTATGAAACTGTTCACTTTGGCAGGAAAAATTAAAAAAATAGTATTATTTAAATTAAGAATGACTTCAGATTGCCGAGATGCAGAGGGATCAAGGTGTACTTGTACATGAGTCACAAAAAGTTAGTATGCAAGTGCAGCATTCAACCAAGAATGCTAATGGAATGCTATTCTTTATTATAACAGGAATTGAACATAAAAGGATGTTATGCATCGGTTCTATAGGGAATTCGTGAGACCACATCTCAAATACTTTCACAATAACTTCATTGCAGTGTTAATGTAAGCCTACTTGTGACAATAATAACTAAACTTTAAACTTTTAAACTGTGTACCATTTTGGTCTCCTTATTTTAGGAAGGATGTAAATGGAGGCTTTGGAGGTATTTCAGAGGAGTTTTATTGGATTGATACCTGGAATTAGTGGGTTGTCTTATGGGGAATGTTTGGGCAGACTGGGCTTGTTGCCACTGGAGTTTAGAAGAGTGAAGCTTGATTGATTGAAGCTGACAAAATCTTAGAATTCTAAGGTGGATGTGGAAACTATGTTCCTTCTTGTGGGTGAACCCAGAACTAGGGACCATTGTTTTAAAGTTAGGGTGCCCTTATAGGACAGAGATGAGGAAAATTATTTTCTCTAAGAGGGTTGTATGACTTTGACACTCTTTGCCTCAGAAGGCAGTGGAAGTGGGATCACTGACTATTTTGAAGGCAGAGGTGAATGGATTCTTGTTGGTAAGGGAATCAAAAATTATTGGGTGTAAATGGGCATGTGGAACTTAACGCAAACAGATCAACCATAATCTTATTGAATGGTGGAGCAGGTTTCAAAGGCTGAATGACTTCATCTGCTCCAATATCATATGTTTGTATAGGGATACAACGGCCCTATTGTATCATCCTAGTCTATTAATCCAGAAATTCAGCCAATATTCTGGGGACCCTGCATGAATCCCGCCAGAGCAGATAGTGGAGTTTGAATTCAATTAAAAACATCTGAAATTAAGAATCTCCTAATGACCATGCAACTATTGCCGATTGTCGGAAAAACCCATTTGGTTCACTTATGTTCTTTAGGGAAGGAAATGTGCCGTCCTTGCCTGGTCTGGCCTACTTGTGACTCCAAAGCCACAGCAATGTGGTTAACTCTCAACTGCCCACCGAGGGCAACTGGGGATGGCCAATAAATGCTGGCCAGCCAACTATGCCCATGTCCCATGAATGTATGAAAAACAAACTAGTTGTTTTAATGTCGTGTGCATTCCACCCCTTCCAAGGAGGACCAAGGATGGGTCTTTCATCCCCACCCCCCAAAAAGAGTGCCTGTGCATGGAGACATTATTCTTTGACAAGGTTGTTGACAGACAGGTTCTTGATTAATAAGGGGATCAGGGGTTATGGGGAAAAGGCAGGACAATGGGGATGAGAAATATATCAGCCATGAATGAATAGCGGAGCAAACTCAATGGGCCGAGTGGCCTAATTCTGCTCCTATGTCTTACGGTCTTATGTGCGAGAGGCCTCCACTCACACTATTACACTTGTCTCCACTGTCCTCGAGATTCTGTAGAGAGACCCATAATGGAAAGATTAGCCACATGAGCCCATCAAGCAGGTTGATTTCTCCCAGGAGGATGGAGGTTTGCAGTTACAAGTTGGCTGCCATTCACCTGCATGCCCCTTGTGGGCATTCATCTCCCTCCCATCTTCCTTAACCCTACCCAAAGCTGATGGCAAATGGATCAGAGTGAACGGCAGCTCTACAACTTCCTGGAATTCTGTTGTATGAGAACCCTCTGGGTCAGACATGTTGCTGTATAGCCTTCACCAATCAGTGAGTATTTGCAAAGCAGAATGCTCACACACAGTCTCCACATGATTATTAGAGTTTTCGTTTAGTTGTCCAGTTGTGCTAACCTTCCAAAAAAACCCTTCTCCCACCTTGATGTTTTGCAGATAGACATCGAGGGTTTTGTCTTGGTGTTGAGCTGTCTCTGTTTCAGGATGATACATGTAACACTTAAGACCATTTCCACCACCTTTTATCCTCATCCTGTCACTCACCAACTTCCTCCCATCACCATCGAACTACAGCCTGCTATCGCCTTTACTTTCCCCTCAGTAACCTTGAGTCCCCCCCCCCCCCCATCACCGTGGATCCTGGACCCTTTCACTATCAGTCTGGGCATGCCTTCTCTCCCTGCTGTGCCCACACTGGTCACCATGCTCACACTGATCCTCCCCACACCCATAATCCATGCCAACATCCTTGTTCCTTCAATAACCTGCCGGATGAAAACTACACTTGCCATACAGAGGAGAAGGACCTGGGTGGATGTACTGCGGGCGTGCGGTGGACTGAAAGGATTGAGTATGTGGACTTTAACAAAGAGGTTGTGCTGGAATCTTTGAATGGCATCAAGATAGATAAGTCGCCGGGTCCGGATGGGATGTATCCCAGGTTACTGTGGGAGGCGAGGGAAGAGATTGCAGAGCCTCTGGCGATGATCTTTGCGTCGTTGATGGAGACGGGAGAGGTGCCGGAGGATTGGAGGATTGCGGATGTGGTTCCTATTTTCAAGAAGGGGAATAGGGATAGCCCAGGTAATTACCGACCGGTGAGTCTAACCTCAGTGGTTGGTAAACTGATGGAGAAGATCCTGAGGGACAGGATATATGAGCATTTAGAGAGGCTTAGTATGCTCAAGAATACTCAGCATGGCTTTGTCAAGGGCAGATCGTACCTTACGAGCCTGGTGGAGTTCTTCGAAAATGTGACAAAACACATTGACGAAGGGAAGGCGGTAGATGTGGTTTATATGGATTTTAGCTAGGCGTTCGATAAGGTCCCCCATGCAAGGCTTCTAGAAAAAGTGAGAGGGCATGGGATCCAAGGGGCTGCTGCCCGGTGGATCCAGAACTGGCTTGCCCAAAGGAGGCAGAGAGTGGGTATAGATGGGTCTTTTTCTAAATGGAGGTCGGTCACCAGTGGTGTGCCCCAGGGATCTGTTCTGGGACCCTTGCTGTTTGTCATTTTCATAAATGACCTGGATGAGGAAGCGGAGGGATGGGTTGGTAAATTTGCCGACGACACGAAGGTTGGTGGGGTTGTGGATAGTCTGGAGGGATGTCAGAAGTTACAGAGGGACATTGATAGGATGCAAGACTGGGCGGACAAGTGGCAGATGGACTTCAATCCAGATAAATGCGTCGTGGTCCATTTTGGTAGGTCAAATGGGATGAAGGAGTACAATATAAAGGGAAAGACTCTTAGTACTGTAGAGGATCAGAAGGACCTTGGGGTCCGGATCCATAGGAGTCTGAAATCGGCCCCGCAGGTGGAGGAGGTGGTTAAGAAGGCGTATGGTGTGCTGGCCTTTATCAATCGAGGGATTGAGTTTAGGAGTCCGGGGATATGATGCAGCTATATAAGACCCTCGTCAGACCCCACTTGGAGTACTGTGCTCAGTTCTGGTCACCTCACTATAGGAAGGATGTGGAAAAGATTGAAAGGGTGCAGAGGAGATTTACAAGGATGTTGCCTGGATTGAGTGGCATGCCTTATGAGGAAGGGCTGAGGGAGCTTCGTCTTTTCTCCTTGGAGAGACAAAGGATGAGAGGAGACCTAATAGAGGAGTAAAAGATGTTGAGAGGCATAGATCGGGTGGACTCTCAGAGGTTTTTTCCCAGGGTGGAAATGTCTGCTACGAGAGGACACAGGTTTAGAGTGCTGGGGGGTAGGTACAGGGGAGATGTTGGCGGTAAGTTTTTCACACAGAGGATGGTGGGCGAGTGGAATCGGCTGCCGTCAGTGGTGGTGGAGGCAAACTCAATAGCGTCTTTTAAGAGACTCCTGGATGAGTACATGGAGCGTAATAGGATGAAGGGTTATAGTTAGGTCTAGAAGGTAGGGATGTGTTCGGCAAAACTTGTGGGGCCGAAGGGCCTGTTTGTGCTGTAGTTTTTCTATGTTCTATGTTCATACACAAACCCAAACCCTACCCCCCCTACCACATCCCACTTACCCCTCTCATAGGCACCATTCCTTCCTATCATCAGCACCTCAATATTCCCCCAGGATTTCAACATAGACTCAACCAATCCTTCTCTGTGAAACACTCTTGCCCCACCTTCTTCTCCTCTGGACCCCACCTTTGTATTTCCATCCACCACCACAACTCATCCCCTACCACCCACATTCATCTCCTCCTCACCCCCTTCACTTATGTCTTCCACCCAGCATTCCCCCCGCCACCTGTGGTCAGATCCAATGATACAGGCAACATCCACTTTAAAGTAGATGCTCTAAAATTGTCTCATTAGTTACACACCACGCATATGCAGTTGGATAAGAGAATGGCATAAATTTCCACTGGCAGGCAGGAAATTTGATGGGGTGAGGGGGGGCATGATTCTGGTCTATTGGGGTTTTAATGAACATGTATGTGATGCAAACTGGATTTCCATCGAACTGCAGCGGTGAAGTTGACTCACCATTAACCTGCCATGAAAGTCAAGAGAGGAAGAACGTGACCTCATTTCCCGATATCTGGAATTGATTTTTTTCTCCTGGAATTTCGTCCTTCATTGCTAGAGGGATGGAGTTTAAAAACAGCGAAGTTATGTTGCAGCTGTATAAGGTGCTGGTGAGACCACACCTGGAGTACTGTGTACAGTTTTAGTCTCCTTACTTGAGAAAGGATAAACTGGCACTGGAGGGGGTTCAGAGGAGATTCACTAGGTTGATTCCGGAGTTGAGAGAGTTGGCTTATGAGGAGAGACTGAATAGACTGGGGCCATACTCATTGGAATTCAGAAGAATGAGGGGAGATCTTATAGAAACATATAACATTATGAAGGGAATATATAAGATAGATGCAGGGAAGTTGTTTCCACTGGCAGGTGAAACTACAACTAGGGGGCATGGCCTCAAAATAAGGGGGAGCAGATTTAGGATTGAGTTGAGGAGGAACTTCTTCACACAAAGGGGTGTGAATCTGTGGAATTCCCTGCCCAGTGAAGCAATTGAGGCTACCTCATTAAATGTTTTTAAGGCAAGGATAGATACATTTTTGAACAGGAGGGGAATTAAGGGCTAGGGAGCGGGCTGTTGTACCTGTTAATTCTCAGATACTTTCAACCAGTTTGCTTACTCCAAGGTTTCACCCCGGTGCCCTTATTTGCAAGATGGACAAAGGACAAACACAAGTAAAGGTTCAACAAGTTTATTAATAATAACACTATTAACCCTTAAATTACCCACATAAAACAAGAGGATACCCCAGCAGATTCAAGTATACTACCCGTAAAGATGGTTTGGTTAAACTGCAGGTCCGATTCTCTGAGTCCCTCTGGTCCGTCGTCACGAAGGTGAGTCTCGATGGCCGCTTCTTCCTTCCTTCCTTCTCTGGTCAGTCTTCTGAATAGTCACGGCCGTCTCCCCTGTCGAGTCTTCGCTCCTGTGTGACTCGAAGTGTGTTCCTTTATCCCCCAGTCTGCTTGCCTTTCCAGAAACTTGTCTGGCTTCCGGCGACTGAGGTTCCAGGAGGGGGTTCCAAAACCCAGTGGGTTTCTTGATGTCTGCCTGACAGGACACCAGGGTCCACCCCCCAGGTGTCCATCTCCATGTTGTTGAACTTGTTATCAGATAAGGTATCTACAGGAACTCTTGGTGACAGAAAGTCTGGCTCGATCTGCGCTTCTAACAATAGGCCGATGCATTTCAATGAGGTGCCATGATCTCCTGCTAAGTCTCAGGTAGAGTGTAACGACCTTTGATGGGTGGTTGATGGGTCAGGCCCAGACACGTTTGTGTATTTGTATAATTGGCCTGCCTGAGGTTTGACTGTGTTTGATTTCAATGTGCCCAATTCTTTAATTTAGGATATCCAATTTTATCAGCCTTAAAACTAGGCCCTGTTTATATCACCACATGAGTTGAGGAGGAACTTTTTCACACAAAGGGTTGTGAATCTGTGGAATTCCCTGCCCAGTGAAGCAATTGAGGTTACCTCATTAAATGTTTTTAAGGCAAGGATGGATACATTTTTGAACAGTAAAGGAATTAAGAGCTATGGGAGCGGGCGGATAAGTGGAGCTGAGTCCACGAAAAGATCAGCCATGATCTTATTGAATGGCGGAGCAGGCTCGAGGGGCCAGATGTCCTACTCCTGCTCCTAGTTCTTATGTTCTTAAGTTCTTTTACATTCCACCATGACTTCCGTCCCTGCCAACCACGAATCGTGCTGATGGCGATAGGAGACAAAGGATGAGGTGCCATTTATGCAAAGCAAACAGCAGAGTGGCATAACCCATCCAGCAAGTTCTGGAGATTTGCAATTCACAGTTGATCTTTTAATTCCCTAAACCTGCTGCCAGATTTGCACATTAATAACAAATGTGGAAAAGAAGAACAGCACATATCATGAACACTGAGTTCTTTTCCAACAAGATTCTGCTCATTATCTCATCTACTTTTTTGAATGAATTGGTAATCAGTATTGACTCCTTCAACAAGGACCAATTTGTAGGGAAATACTTCTGGATTTCTTCAAGAACTTTATCTTCTTAAAAGTTCATTATCTTTGTTATCGTTGTGCTACCAGAGTGAGTGAAAATAGATTTTGGGTCTGAAGTACTCAGTTTGGTCCCGCCAATACCACCTGAGCAGAAAATCAGCAATTTAGCTAATAATTATGGAGCAAATTGAACTGAATCAATTTCCCAATGATTTTGTAGCCGTTGTTTGAGCACCAGAGAAGGGTATAATTAAACCTATTTGGAAGATTTGATTTGATTTATTATTGTCACATGTATTAGTATGCGCACTGAACAGACAAAGCATACTGTACATAGAGAAGGAAAGAAGAGAGTGCAGAATGTAGTGTTACAGTTATAACTAGGGTATAGAGAAAGATCAACTTAATGTGAGGTAGGTCCATTCAAAAGTCTGACGGCAGCAGGGAAGAAGCTGTTCTTGAGTCGGTTGGTACTGTCCTCAGACTTTTGTATCTTTTTCCCAACAGAAGAAGGTGGAAGAGAGTATGTGCAGGGTGCGTGGAGTTCTTAATTATGCTGGCTGCTTTTCCAAGGCAGCGGGAAGTGTCAACAGTTTCAATGGGTGAGAGGCTGGTTTGAGTGATGGACTGAGCTTCATTCAAGACTCTTTGTAGTTTCTTGCAGTCTTGGACAGTGCAGGAGCCATACCAAGCTGTGATACAACCAGAATGAATACTTTCTATGGTGCATCTGTAAAAATTGGTGAGAGTCATAGCGGACATGCCAAATTTCCTTAGTCTTCTGAGAAAGTAAAGGCTTTGGTGGGCTTTCTTAACTATAGTGTCAGCATGGAGGGACCAGGACAGGTTGTTGGTGATCTGGACACCTAAAAACCTGAAGCTCTTGACCATTTCTACTTTGTTCCCATTGATGTAGACAGTGACATGTCCTCCACTATGCTTCCTGAAGTTGCTGACATTAGGGAGAGATTATTGTTGTCGCACAAGTTCACCAGATTCTCTACCGCTTTCCTGTACTCCGTTTCGTCATTGTTTGAGATCTGACCCACTATGGTGGTGTCATCAGCAAACTTGAAAATTGAGTTGGAGGGGAATTTGGCCGCACAGTCATAGGTGTATAAGGAGTAAGGACATTAAGGGGGCGAGGATGTGGGGGGGGGAAGGCACCTAATGTTAAAAGGGGATTGCTGATGGAGACATCCCAACTCTGCCATCCTTTCCCCTGAGGCTGAAAGCCAATTATCTTTGGGATTCCTCTATATCTGGGAACTCCTCCCACCTGCCTAAAAATTGGGGTTGGTGGGAAATGATCCTTAGGTGGCCACTAATTGTGTCTTGGGGATCACAATACATGATTAACCCACACCCACAAATTGCAATGCAGGCAATGATCTCTGGAAGATTAGATGCATCGCAGTAATCAATATCATGAGTGGCATCACTTAAAACTCATCACAAATCTTTAAAGCTAGCCTGTACTTCTTAAAGGAGAGATGCATTCCAGCTAGAGCAGTGCTGGGAGACATGATTGAAAGAATTTAGTCTGGGAAAGAAAGAGAAATGATAAATTAGGGGGCGAGATGCTCCAATATTTTCAGATGTGTCAGGTAGCCACAGTGGCGAAAGCCACCAAACCGTACACACAGCCAAAAGATAGCAGACACATACATATCGTAATACATATGATGTTTGCAGGCATTCTTAGAATTACATCTGACCATAGATTCTAGCAGCCCCTCTAAAGGCCCCGACTAAGCTGATGGTAATTGGACTGCTTGCATAAATAAGGCAGTAAATGACCCAGTGACATTTTTGGGCTGCTACTGGCCTATTCTGCTGGCAGCCACAGTCAAAATGTTCCCTTTTGTTTCTTATCTCTAAGAGAGTGTGAGATCTTGTGTGCTTAATCATTTCAAGCCTTTGTTCTTTGTTGCTCATAGGACAAATTATTTTGTTTGCTTACACACACATTCAGTCTGTACCTTCAGTCTTGAGTTCAGCCATAAAGTTCACAAATGCTGGTTAATGTTCTGACCATTGATTTGCATACCTTTCATCTCCAAAAAGAACAGGGAGATCAAAGAGTCAACTCTGGGTCACAGTTGCATAGCTTATAGCAGCCATTCTGAAAGCATAATTATCCAATTAAAGATTTTCAATTGCTTTTATATGACCCCTTCAATCATTAGGAAGAAAATGATGCAAAGGATTGCAGAGAGTCTAAAATCACCAGGCATAATAAACCTTTGTAGCTGTACGGCAAATAGTCTGTGGGGATAATTGTTGAGTTCCTCAAGGACATGCAGTTCTAATGTAAACTCACACTCTAAATATGAACAAATTCCTCCCATATCAGGTAAATTACAGAATCCAATAGCGTGGTCGCCTTGGACAGTCTGTGAACAATTTCTGTATAATGGAATATCTAAACTAATCCTTCCAAGTTTTGATCTTTGAGCTCAAGGGATGATAATTATTTCTAGTTTTGTAATGTTTGCTAAATAGGCAAGATTTGAGGAAAGAAAGGTATTACCTTTATCATATCACATTTCTCAGGAACATCCAAACTCACTTCACAAATAATGAATTATTTGCCAATATAATCACTATTAGATAAATGAAGCCACTATATTGTGCACTGCGAGGTTCCATAAATAAAAATGACATGAGATCACAAGTAATTAGAATAAGCGAAGCCACTGGACATTCTGAATTTATTCACCCAATATTATCCAAACAGCTCCATTATTTCTTAAACAGTTCCGAAATGTTTGCCTTGACTACTGTATCTGGAAGACTATTCAACACGTTTATCGTTCTTCATGTTGGCTTTGGGCAATTATGTAAAAGAGACAATATTAGATCCGCTTCCCATTATATATCTCCCTAGATTTTATTTTTCTTAAAGGCAATGCTGACAACTCTACAAGTTGGTTAAATCATTGATAAACCTATTGATTAATCTGTGAATTCATTTGAAGTGGAGGAAAAATGAAATGGTAGAACAGTTTATTTTTCTTTACCTTTCTATTACTGAGATCTGGAAGGTCTTGAATTCTTGCTTGTTAAATGAGTTTCCAGCTGTCACTTGATGGCTTGGAATTTCCCTAATCTAATTTACACTGTTACTTTCCTGATTGCTGACAGAAAGTTACAAACTCGTTTCCGGTGTGATTCATTTGCTTATAAACTAGAGCTTAAATGTGTAAGCAACATGGATATGAGAAAACTTGCATGCAGTACTATAAAAGCACTGTTAATCTATCATTCTTCAGCAGGCAGCTAATGTCAGGTGCTGTTTCTTTCAAATTCTATGTTCAATACACTAATTGCAGTGTCTCAGCAGCATGTTCACAGAGTGATTTATGCCACAGAGGGAGGCCATGCCGGTTTGCCACAGAGCAATCCAGTCCCATTCACATGCTCTATCTCTGTAGCCCTACAAATTTAATTCCTTCAAGTGCCTATCCAATTTCCTTTTGAAATCATTGATCATCTCTGATTCCACCACCCTTATAGTAAGTGCCAGTCATTGTCACGTGATGTGTTGAAAGATTTTTTTTCTCACATTTCCCCCCTGCATCTCTTCCCCAAACTTTAAATCTTGGTTCCCAAGTCCTTGTACCATGAGGTAATGGGAACAGATTATTCATGTCTACCTTATCCATACACTCATAATCCTGTACACCTCCTTCAAATCTCCCCTCAATCACCCTTGCTCCAAGAAAAACCTCGGCTTCTCCAACCTAACCTGGTAGCTAAAATCTCCATCCCTAGAACCATTCTGGTAAATCTCCTCTGCACCCTGTCAAGCAACCTCACATCTTTCCTAAAACGTGATGACCAGAACTTGATACAGCACTTGAACTGTGGCCTAAATGGAGCTTTATAACGATTCAGCATTACTTCCCTGCTTTTGTACTTGTGATGCGCTATCAGGCAAAAGAATACTTGTGTGCCAATACAACTGTAGGCTTTTATTCATTACAGAATCAGGAGCACATCCCAACAGATAACTGACCCAAACTGAACAAGGGGGAGGAAACAGCTACCTTTATACTAGGTGACAAGGGGAGGAGCCGAGCCGGCAGGGGATGTGTCCAGGCATAACAAACACACAACGGTGGGCCAGGCAGGACAAAGGCACAACTGAAGTCCACCACATTCACCCCTCCTTTAAAAAAGAACAACACGGGGTGAAGCGGAAACAATATCACAAGTTCAGACGATCTGGTGGCTTGATCCGCCGTCGCGATCGTCGTAGTGCAGGTTGCAGAGTCGTCCGAGCAGGGAGCGGAGTCAGCCCAGGCTCCATGCAGTGAGCGTCAAGCGGAGGCACCAGGTGGTGTGAGGCGGACCCATCTGTCGTCCCGTCCAACAGTCGGGTACTGTGTGGCAATGGCACCTGCGACTCAAGCGAGCTGTACATAGGGGTGAGAGGAGTGAGCTGTGGCCCTGGTAGCGTATGGAGAACAGGGGGAACTGGGGCTGGGGGTGGAGGGACGTAGTGGGCTCTGGGCGCACAATATAGGAGACTGGGACTGAAGGGGGGAGGGGCGTAGCGGTCTCTGGGCGCACAACACAAGGGACTGGGACAGTGGGGCGGAGGGACGTGGTGGCCTCAGGGGCACCTGCGGGTGCCAAGTCACGGACAGAGACTGTGTCCTCCCGCCCATCAGGGTACGCTACATAAGCGTATTGAGGATTAGCGTGGAGCAATTGGACCTTCTCGACCAAGGGGTCTGCCTTATGGGTCCAGACATGCTTCCGAAGCAGAACGGGCCCCGCTGGAACAGCCGTCGCGGTGGAACCGTCGATGGAACGGGGTGCAGGATAGGCCCCAAGATTGCGGGAGACCGCTTCTAGAGATTCAGCCATCGTGGCCGTTTTCTGGAGATCCAGGCCATGTTGTTTAAGCAGGCGCTGCCGAATGTAAGTAGACTCAACACCCGCGACGTAGGCGTCCTGGATCAGGTCCTCCGTGTTCTGAGCGGCTGAAACAGCCTTCCAGTCGCAAGCCCGAGCGAGGACCCGCAGGGCGCGCTGAAATTGGGCGCACGATTCTCCTGGCCGCTGCTTGCAGGTAGCCAAGAGATGTCTGGCTTAGACCACGTTAGGCCTCTTTTGAAACTGCCCTTTTAAGAGTTCTATAGCGTCCACGTATGTAGTAGATCCCGGAAGATACCGTAGACTGCATCGCTTACCCAGGCGCGGAGCACGTGGAGCTTATCGCCGTCGGAGTCGACGACCGCAGAGGCATTGATGAAGGCTTCAAAGCAGTCCAGCCAATGGTCAAATTTATCAGAAACTCCGCCCTCTTGAGGGTCCAATGTTAACTTGTCGGGCTTTAAAAGCTGCTCCATGATGGTCAAATGTAGTGAATAAAATTGATGCACTATCAATCAGGCAAAAGGCTACTTGTGTGCCAATACAACTGTAGGCTTTTATTCATTACAGAACCCGGAGCACATCCCAACAGATAACCGACCCGAACTGAACAAGGGGGAGGAAACAGCCACCTTTATACTAGGTGACAAGGGGAGGAGCCGAGCCGGCAGGGGATGTGTCCAGGCATGACAAACACACAACGGTGGGCCAGGCAGGACAAAGGCACAACTGAAGTCCACCACAGCTTGATACCTTTATTTATGAAGGCCATGATGCCATATGCTTTGCTGGCCACTTTCTCACCATGTTCTGCACCTTCAAATGTCTATGCACATAAAACTCCAGGCCCCTCTCCCTCTGCACACATTTTAGAACTGTACCATTATGTCTATATTGCCTCTCCCTGACCCTTCTGACAAAATGTATCACCTCACATTTCTCTGAATTAGATTCCATGTGTTACTTGTCTGCCCATTCTGTTAGCCTATCTATAAGTTGTTGTAGTCCATTTGTATCATCCTCACTGTTTGATATCATCAGCAAATTTTGAAATGTTACCATGTATTCAAACATCTGAATAATTTATTTATATCAAAAAAGGGAATGACCCTTGAACTAATTCTTGGGGAACACCACTGTTTCCCATCCTCCAGTCTGAACAAAAGTGTTCATGAAAGATAACCATCTCAATGCCATCTGTGCCCTTGGGGTGAAAACCAATGCAGTCAGGATGTGAAACGCCTGCAGCTTTTATGACGAGGATGTGCCAGATCTCTGAAAGGATTTAAAACAAGGAGAGACTGACTTCTAGAGAGAAAGATGTCTAAATCAGCCAGGATCATAGGTTGTCATATATGCAGGGAGGAAGATCAAGTGTGGTCTGCTGATGCTGCACTTGGTTGTGGTCATTGGGTTGCATTTAAGCTTCATTTTCATATGAAGCAATTTTTAAAAGCGGCATCTCGGCCTTTTGGCTAAGATGCAAATGAGATCAAGCCTTGGCAGCGGAGACGTCCGCCTACTCCAACCAGCTTGGCTCATGTAGATCAGGCCCAAGACAGGGTAAAGGGTTGCATACCCTGTCTTGTCAGCTTGGATCGGAAATGTCTCAACTTGTTGAAACTCTGAATTGGACTTGATTTGATTGAATTGGAAAACTATATAAAAAAATATGCAGGGAGGCAGCAATGACAGTGAATGCCAGCACTCTTTCTCCTGACATCCCAAAATATTTGGAAAACCTCAGCAATTTGACCAAATCTAGCAAGTCAAGGCACTCATGACACTCTCCATTTCTTCTTTATCCCTCAAAACAACCAACACAAAACTCTCTTAGCAGCACTTACAGAATGGGCTTTAACATTGTATTAGATTCAGGGTACATCCATTCTTTTATCCTGTGACATAAATGCCTGTGCAGTTTCCTAAACACAGAGTAACTGTCAGCACTATCCATAAACATGCTCCACTAATTTGGCACCCTTACACCTGTACAACCTCTTAAATGACATTTGATATGGAGCAACCAATTGACGAGTCTTCCCTTGCTCTTTTCACTACAAATTAGCACACAAATCCCACCAGAGGCAGACCACTGGTGATAAAAGCCTATACTGAAAGCTCTAATCATCTTTAAAGACACGACCAAGCCGCTCCTGGGCTGTGACATCACAGTAGCGGTGTCACATGTTGAGGTTGGCAATACCCTGCTGCTATCAGGTACTTGATGTCTGTGTCGATATGCGCGATCTTCTTGGAGATCCTCTCCACTTGGAGCCGGCAGTTTGCGGTGTCGATGGTAGTCATGATGAGGCCACATCGTGACTACCATCGACACCGCAAACTGCCGGCTCCAAATGGAGAGGATCTCCAAGAAGATCGCGCATATCGACACGGGCATCTCCACATCATGGCTATCAGGTAAACACCTAAATCCCTCTGATATCTCCAAGGCACCAATCTGCACCATTAAACATACTCATCCTTCCATCCCTTTTCCACGGATACTGTATCCCAAAGAATATGTGCTGAAGCATTATTACCTTTTAACTCTTTTTTTCTGCTCGCCCAGCTCAGCAGCAGGAGGCAACTGAGGAGGAGGGGAAAAGCCTTAGAAGGAGGAAAGTTGTGGTATCTAGCAGATAGGACCAGACTACCCAAGAATGCTCCAGAGCAAAGACAAAGGCAGCAATAGTTCCATACCAGGAGCCTGCTGTCACAATCTATAGACCCTAATTCAATCAGCCTCAAGACCATATCACTTACCACCTTCACGATGTCCAACCATTGATAGATGTTGCATTTGCTTTAGGGATACAAAGACATGTCTGGGAATCCGGAAATGTGGTGCTGGTAGTAATGGGGGGGGGGGGGGGGGGGCGCATGTTGATTGGCGGGGGAGGTTGATGGCTGGGATGAGGAGTGTGTTTCATGTGTTAGCAAGCAAGAGAGTAAGAATGCCAGGTTAAAAGTGCATTTACTTTTCTGTGAGTTATTTGTGGAGATTTCCTTTTCTCAATAACCCTGCAAATTTCCCCTTTCAAACTTTCTGTCCAATTTTGCATTCATTTTTTTAAGAAAGTTGCCTGGTCTTCATATATGATCTCTCTGACACCAATATATAGGCATACTAAAGATTGGTCTAAAACTATGTGGCACTAGGGTTCTAATATACTGATACCTGGCAGGAAACAATTAGATGACTATTGGCATGGTGGCACAGTGGTTAGCACTGCTGCCTCACAGCACCAGGGACCCGGGTTCAATTCTGGCCTCAGGTCACTGTGTGGAGTTTGCACATCCACCCTGTGTCTGCGTGGGTTTCCTCTGGGTCCTCTGGTTTCCTCCCATAGTCCAAAGGTGTGTGGGTTAGGTTGATTGGCCATGCTAGATTGACCCTAGTGTCAGGGGGATTAGCATGGTAAATATGCAGGGTTGTGGGAATAGGGCCTGGGTCAGATTGTGGTCAGTACAAACTTCATAGGCTGAATGGCCTCCTCCTGCACTGTAGGGATTCTATAATTCACATGTTGGGAAAATGATCTCAGTTCTATTTTTTTGCAAGTCTTTGCCGAGTTCAGTTGCACGATGCCTGTATTTTTGATGCTTTGCCATTTTGGCTCTGAGATGGTGTCCCTGTTGAGCATGCTCACTTCTCTGTGGGACTTGGCAGATGTCATTCTGGGTCAGATGTTATGAAGAATAGGCAGATCGTGATGTCAGTCAGTTTGAAATGCTGATTTAACACTAGTACCCATATTTTCATGAGGGCTTGGGAAAATCTGACCTGCTCACCTCTGTGCCTTCTGGGCATGATTTAGCCCAGGATTTTGGGTTTTTCACTCAGTGCATTTTCTCAGCTGTGATGGAGTGCATGAGGAATGTAAGCGCGAGGCTGGTTTTATCAGAAAATGCACTTCAGTTCTTCAACAACAGCAGTCCAGCTCCCAAAATTATTTAAAGTCCCCATAAATCTCACCCCTCACCCTCTTTACCTCCTGAGCTCCATGCCACCCATGTTATTTCAGATTGCACATGCTAAACCCCATACTCCCTTACCCACCACACTCTACCCATGTCACCACATACCCTCTCAAATCTTCCATGATGCCCATGCCCCCTTCCGATTCCGTGGTGGGAGTGCTGGTAAAATTCCGGCAACCATGTGCTGAGCTAAAGTGATTAGTAACTTTTCAAACCCAGTCAAGCATTTCTATTGGCTCCAGCTGTCATAATAATATCTTCCAGCTATCCTAATAAAAAATGCTCGTAGTATCTATGGAGAGAGAAACAAAGTTAGTGGTTTGAGTCCAATATGACACTTCTCATATGTACTCCAAATATTAACTCTGTTTTCCTCTCCTGTTAGGAAGGGGAATGAAATGAAAAGTAAAGAATTAGATAAAAAAGAAATGATAGGCATTTTGCTGCACTGAGGGCTTATGGGATGAAGATTAGACTAATAGCATGGTGCAACTGATAAGCAAAGTGGAGTCTTGCAGTCTAGTGCCCCAGATTATAACCATGCCCAGTTTGCAAACAAAGTTTTTTCACTCAAAGAGAAAAGCAAGTTGTGCAGCAAGCAGAAGAAGTTTGTCTGTGTTAGACCAGAGAAAATCTGCTCTAAACTGGAAGAAGGTCCCCAAAAGAAAGCTACAGGTTTGGTTTGATAATTATTTTCTGGATTTGGCTCATAATGTTAAAAGCCTATGGGGTGTTGTTTTAGGGAAACCATATTCTGAGAGTTTGGGAAAGTAGATAGATTAGATTGGGTGGTTGGGCATAATTCAAGTATACTTTCTTGAGTAACTACTGTTGTAGTTAATTGTAAATGTTCTTTACTGCCGCTTTTCTTGTTGCGTTTTAAAGTTTTTGTTACAAGACAGGCCCCTTTCATCACTGGTTTTCCATCTCTTTTCTCACATATTTTCCAAATCGCAAAATACACTGTTAACAACCTGTGTTCCAATTTTTCTTTCTGGAATTTGGGATGCCCTTTGAACATCAGCAGGATTCATAATACTCTGCAGATGCCTTTAGACCTGCTGAGTTTTTCCAGTATTTTCTATTTTTATTTCAGATTTCCAGCATCTGCGGTAATTGTTTTCATTCCAGCTATATTGTTTGAAACTGACAGAATGGGATGATGTTCCATTTCAAAGCAGAATGCCTGTCAATCAATGGAGCAAAGCTGGTTCAGAGATTTTTTGCGACCTTCAGAATCAGTGATTATTTAACAGTGGGACCTGACGGTTGATTTAAATAACAGCCCAAAACATGTCAACAAAGGCTTACTGGACTTTCTTCTACATTTTTAATGTGTCATGGCACTTTCTCTAGAGGAAGAATTACTGTAATGCATGACTACACTTACACAATAGTGGTCAACATAAGGGTCAATTTACCTTTGCATGTTTCATCTCTATGATGAATCACTGCTTTAAAGATACATCTAAATTACAATGCAGCATCTAATAGTGACATTTGAAGGTATCAAAACAATTTACATTCATCTTTCAGAATGCTTCTGACTCATCAGAAGGCTTGCCCTAGTGGTCACAAACTCTTCAAGGAGATACTTTATTTTTAGGGCTTCCAAACCCACACCAGCACATGAAAATAGTTTGCAGGAGGAAATACAATTTTCTTGCAGTTGTCACGATGGGGTCCCCAATCTCAGAGGAGGTATGTATGTTTTGCAGTCAAAGTCCTCTTAATCAATCAAAGGCCAACTGAAAATAGAGAGACGTTTGGGAAAGCACAGGAAATTTGTTTTTCCAGCAAATAAATAGTTCAGTGTTCCATGATTCAATTCATAGTTCCATAGGAGATGAAAATCCAGCTCGAGAGGTGCAATTTTGACCTCGGTGCTCCAGCTAGCGCCCTCCTTTCACCTCACATAGCCAAGCAGGAAGGACCACACATCAAACATATTTAAAGGAATACCAACTACTTTCTGGTTCATTAATTTCTACAGGTTGTTGTTGAGTTAGTAGAAGTGTTTGGAGGTCTATATTGCTACTTAAAGTTGCTGAGGTCTACATGCAATGGTGGAACATGTGCTGAAGTCCTTATTTCTGCTGAAACAATTTCTTTCCAGTTATGGGTGTAATAGTTTGCAACTCCCTTGTCCTACAGCATAATGGCAGGGCCAACAAGAGGAGGACTATGAGAAGAGGAGAACACAAGAAATTGGAGCAGATCAGGCCTGCTCTGCCAGTCAAAACAATCAGGAAGATCTTGGGCTTCAACTCCACTTTCCTGGCTGCTTTCCCAAGAGACTAAAAATCTGTTTATCTCAGCCTTAAATGTATTTAATGGTGGACCATCCACACACCTCTGGAGTAGGGAATTACAAATATTTGCAATTCTTTGAGTGAAGTAATTTCTTCTAATCTCAATCCTTAATGATCGGCCCCTTATCTTGAAATTGTGCTCAGGTTTTAGATTCTCCAATTAGCAGAAATGATCTCTCATCATCTACCCTAACAAGCTCCTTCAAGAATCTTGTGTTTTCAATGACATCACCTCTCCTTCTTCTAAACTCTAGAGAATAAAGGGGCCAGTCTTGTAAGTATTTAAATTAATTCACTTAAGTGTTGAGGCAAAAGTGTGCTCAGCAGGAGTCCACATCTACCTAGGGCCTGCTGGAAGCAAGTCTCCTATCTCGACCTTAGCAAACATCAGTGTGTCTGACATCCCTGTTTCATGAAGGAAACTGAAATCTGCCACCTGGTGGGGGCAGATGAATAGTTTTGGAGCAGGACAAGGACAACACCTGTGAAGGTGACAATGGTCACAAATGCTTTTGCACGTTCTCCTTTCAGGCTTGAGCAGGAGACACCTCCAACATCACCGAGTTCACAATTCACTATTGTATGAGGGAGTTCACTGTGAGGTTCAGGAGAGCTGAATACATTCCATCCCTCCTTTCCAGGGTGAAGCCAATAGAGCTCCTTCATGATAGCAGGGCTCCCCATGGTGTAGGGTCCAGCTGGTCCCATACTCAGTGCAGGTCATTGTCCACTGTTCTGCAGTAATGTTTGAGTCAGCATGTGAAACCAGAGGGTGGCAACTGAGCGACAACTTGGTTCATGTCTCCAATGTTCCAACCACGCACATATATGCAGCATGTGCATAACAAGAGCCATGCCACCCAAAGTCATTGAGCAGGTCACTGCTTTAGCACCCCAATGCCTCTGTCTGTGCTCTACCCTCCAGATTGTATCTCGATATCTGTCATGATTTGTTACATCCTGCATAATCTCGCCACAATGAGGGAATAGCCCTTACCATCAAAGTGAACTGCTGAATAAGAGTAAGGGAAGGGTGAGGAAGTGAATGTAAGAAATTGGGATCTCTAATGAGCTGATACTTTCTGCAAAGTATAGAACTTCTATGCGATTAGCTAAATCGCATTTATTGACTCTCTAGAAAGGCAATTTCTAACCATTTTGACTTCTAAGCAGTCCCTGGAAATGGCATGGCCACTTTATTCAGGCTGTCATGTTGACATTCCTAAATTGGTAGGATGGTGTCTTGTGTACCCTTATCATGCAAGTGTTTAGAAAGGCCCAGGAAATAATCCTCAGCATGAGCAGGGTGACAAACAGGAGGAGTGTGGCGATTGTTCCTTTAAGGGCACACAGCAGAAGGAGGTCACCTGGCTTGGGGCACCAATTGGGACTGAGTATGGGTACTCACCCCAGGGGGTGGAGTCCTATCTTGGACAGAAGACATCTAGAAGACATATAGGGATTGGGGCAGCCAGTGGGATGCTCCAGGGCAGCCAGGAGGCTGTCGGCCTCTGTAGAGTTTTTTCTTAGTTATAAATACCCTCCATGTTCTTGACAAAGTCTCTGAATGTGCATCACTGCGAGGAGGTAATCACCCTGACATTTTAGGTACCAATCCTGCATCCATTGCTTAAAGGGATTGATAGACGATTTTCACACTCTAAGTGACCAGCCCCAGAAAACGGAAAGACTAACTAGTGCGCAGAGACAGGGGATGGGCTAGTCAAGTGGCAGTGCCCGTCAGACAGCCACCTTCTTCAGATGGAAGAAGAAGAAGAGAAGGAAAATTGAGGGAAGAGTTCCTAAAACTCTGACTAAGGAGCAGAATGCTGCTAACACAATCTATTGAAATCGACACCCTTGATCCATGCTCTGGGATCAACTGTCACAGGCCTCTTTTTAATTTATTAATGCATCATATCAAAACTGTTGCTTCTTAATAATTGGCTGCCTATCTTAGATGGCATCTGTGTCCCTGAATCCAAAAATGTTACAGATTGGTGTCAGAAGCGGGATCCACATCAGGCAAAACATCATTGACCTGGAATTTGAGAAGCAACAGTCTTGGATTGCTTGGGGCAGTTATTAAGTGAAGGCAGGAATCACAATGGTGTATGCTGAGGAACAATGATAAGGGATTAGAAAGCAATCAGAAAACAAAGGAGCCTGGATGGGGAAATACGAAGGTTTGAAAGGCTTTTTAAAGAGATTCAGAAAGGAAAGATCAAGTTGAAATAAATCCACAACAATGTGGTCTACAATGCACATGTGTTTGCCTGACAGATTGAATAAAAAGTAGAAGGAGTTAACTGAACATGTCTATAAGTTAGAAAAGGGATTGACCAATTCAGTCAGTTACGCTGGGGACAGGAAGCACATGATAGAGTGCGTGATACAAGGTCAAAAACTAAGGTAAGCACTGAAACCCGTGAGGGTTGAAGAAGATCTGTAATCTTCTTTCTCTAATGCAGATTTAATCAGGGGCCAGGGAGGTTCCAAGGCAGACAGATAGTGAGGGAGATTTTTAAGGCCTCAACGCTCAGAGTTAGAAAACAATGATTTTAAACAGATCCTCCGAGTTGCATGCTCCCTAGAACTGAAACAAGAGATGGACCGGGATACTTACAAGGTCTCAGATAGCATCAAACAGTTCCTCACCGAACTCCCAAGTGTATTACTGCCAGTCAACACTGTCTTCCCCACTATCGTCATCCACAACACTTATCCCAACCCCATGGAGGAATAGCTATACCCAGCTGGGAATACACCTGACATTCAAGTCAAGTCATTGTTGAAGCAGGGTATTGTTTGCAAACATCAAAGATTCAAAAAAATTGGGTTTGAGGAAGAAGCTGAAATGTTTGGAAACAACTAACATTAATTTAAAATGCTGTGAATTTCTATGAGAAAATAATCACTTCATGAAAAAACAGTTTAAAATGTAACCATGCAGTTGTGAAAAGGTCAATCTGTTCTTAAAGTATGAAGATAAGCCTGACATCTTGAAGAAGTTTGGCAGCAATCCAATTTGAACTTTTCAAAACATTTGTACCTGAATTCACAAAAAACTGCTAAATTCAAATGAAAGTAAATTGGTTAAGTAATGAATATTGGAATGTAAATATTGTTAGGGTGGGAAAGGATAAACAAATGGGCTAGGAAAAATTCTGCTTGCTCTCGACAGTTAGGGAATGGTTTTGCACCTACGTTGGCTGTGAGCGTAAACAGCGATGTGGGTGCAAAATCTCATGAGAGTTAGGTTAATGAGATTCACACTGGTGAGATCTCGTTTTCTGATTTTACCTGCTTCTCGCCAGTGATTTAATGAAATCCTTTTCCATAAAGGGTGTGACCCTTATTTAAGTACATTTGAATATATTTTAATATTATTAAATCGCAAAGAAAAGAAGTCCCTGGTGAGACTAATCAATAAGTCCCCAATCAGTAAACCATAGAAACCATAGAAAATTTACAGCTCAGAAACAGGCCTTTTGGCCCTTCTTGTCTGTGCCGAACCATTCTTTGCCTAGTCCCACTTGCCTGCACTTGGACCATATCCCTCCACACCCCTCTCATCCATGAACCCATCCAAGTTTTTCTTAAATGTTAAAAGTGACCGCATTTACCACTTTATCCGGCAGCTCATTCCACACTCCCACCACTCTCTGCGTGAAGAAGCCCCCCCTAATATTCCCTTTAAACTTTTCTCCTTTCACCCTTAACCCATGCCCTCTGGTTTCTTTCTCCCCCAGCCTCAGTAGAAAAAGCCTGCTCGCATTCACTCTATCCATACCCATCAAAATCTTATACACCTCTGTCAAATCTCCCCTCATTCTTCTACGCTCCAAGGAATAAAGTCCCAACCTATTCAATCTCTCTCTGTAACTCAGCTTCTCAAGTCCTGGCAACATCCTTGTGAACCTTCTCTGCACTCCCTCAACCTTATTTACATCGTTCCTGTAACTAGGTGACCAAAACTGTACACAATATTCCAAATTCGGCCTCACCAATGCCTTATATAACCTTACCATAACACTCCAACTTTTATACTCGATACTCTGATTTATAAAGGCCAATGTGCCAAAGGCACTCTTTACGACCCTATCCACCTGTGATGTCACTTTTAGGGAATTCTGTACCTGTATTCCCAGATCCCTCTGTTCAACTGCACTCTTCAGAGTCCTACCATTTACCCTGTATGTTCTACTTTGGTTTGTCCTTTCAAAGTGCAATATCTCACACTTGTCTGCATTAAATTCCATTTGCCATTTTTCAGCCCATTTTTCTAGTTGGTCCAAATCTTTCTGCAAGCTTTGAAAAGCTTCCTCACTGTCCACTACACCTCCAATCTTTGTATCATCAGCAAATTTGCTGATCCAATTTACCACATTATCATCCAGATCATTGATATAGATGACAAACAACAATGGACCCAACACTGATCCCTGCGGCACACCACTAGTCACAGGCCATCTCAGAGAAGTAATCCTCCACAACCACTCTCTGGCTTCTTCCATTGAGCCAGTGTCTAATCCAATTTATTACCTCCCCATGTATACCCAGCGACTGAATCTTCCTAACTAACCTCCCATGAGGGACCTTGTCAAAGGCCTTGCTGAAATCCAGGTAGACAACATCCACTGCCTTCCCTTCATCCACTTTCCTGGTAACCTCCTCGAAAAACTCTAATAGATTAGTCAAACATGACCTACCACGCACAAAGCCATGTTGACTCTCCCTAATAAGTCCCTGTCTATCTAAATATTTGTAGATCCTATCCCTTATCACACCTTCCAATAACTTGCCCACCACCGACATCAAGCTTACTGGCCTATAATTTCCCGGATTTCTTTTGGAACCTTTTTTAAACAACGGAACAACATGAGCCACCCTCCAATCATCCGGCACCTTCCCCGTGAATACTCACATTTTAAATATGTCTGCCAGGGTCCCTGCAAGTTCAACACTAGCTTCCCTCAAGGTCCGTGGGAATACCCTGTCTGGTCCTGGGGATTATCCACTCTGATTTGCCCCAAGACAGCGAGCACCTCCTCCCCTTTAATCTGTAACGGTTCCATGGCCTCCCTACCAGTTTGCCCAATTTCCGTAGACTCCATGCCCGTTTCCTCAGTAAATACGGATGCAAAAAAACCATTTAGTATCTCCCCCATCTCTTTTGGTTCCATACACAGTCTACCACTCTGGTCTCCAAGAGGACCAATTTTATCCCTCACTATCCTTTTGCTCCTAACATACCTATAGAAGCTCTTTGGATTTTCCTTCACTCAGTCTGCCAAAGCAACCTCATGTCTTCTTTTAGCCCTCCCTGATTTCCCTCTTAAGTAGCTTCTTGCACTTTTTATACTCCTTGAGCATCTGATCTGTTCCTTGCTGCTTGTACATTTCATACAACTCTCTCTTCCTCTTAATCAGTGTTACAATCTCCCTCGAGAACCACGGTTTCTTATTCCTATTTACTTTGCCTTTAATCCTGACAGGAACATACAAACTCTGCACTCTCAAAATTTTTCCTTTGAAGTAGTCCCACAGTCGGGCACAGTATGAAGCAGGAAATACTGGGAGGATTTAAGAAAGGTACGGCAATAATTGTGAGTGATTTTAATATGCATATTGACTGGATTAATCAAATTGGCATGGGTAGCCTCAAGGGAGAGTTCTTTGAATGTACTAAATAACACGAAAAGCGACTGGCCCGGATGGGGTACCCAGATAGGCATTCAGAACCTGTGTAGACCAGCTGGTGGGGGTATTCGTAGACATCTTTAAACTCTCCTTACACTGATCTGAGGTCCCTACTTGCTTCGAAAAGACAACCATCATCCCTGCATCAAAGAAAAGCCAGGCAGCGTGCCTTAATGACTACCAGCCATTGGCTCTGACATCCACCATTATGAAGTGCTTTGAAAGGTTAGTCATGACACGCATCAACTCCGGTCTCCCGGATTGTCTGCATTCACTACAGCTCACCTATCACTGCAACAGGTCTATAGCAGACATCATCTTCCTGGCTCTACACTCAACGCTGGAACATTTGGGTCACAAGGACACTTGTCAGGCTCCTATTTATTGACTGCAGCTCAGCCATTAGCCCCAAAAAAACTAATCTCCGAACTCTGTGGCCTAGGGCTTGGCTCCTCCCTCTCTGGCTGGATACCTAGACTTCCTAACCCAAAGACCGCAATCAGTAAGACAACAACACCTCCTCGACAATTATCCTCAGCACTGGCGTACTGCAAGGCTGTGTCTTCAGCCCTGACTATACCTCTTATATGCCTATGACTGTGCGGCCAAATTCCACTCTAACACCATTTTCAAGTTTGCTGATGACACCACTGTAGTGGGTCGGATCTCAAGCAATGACGAGTTGGAGTGCAAGAAAGAGATAGAGAGTCTGGTGAAATGGTGTGATAACAATAATCTCTCCCTCAATGTCAGGAAAACAAGGCAGATAGTCATTGACTTCAGGAAGTGCAGTGGAAGACATGCCCCTGTCTACGTCAACTGTGAAAAAGTGGAAATCATAGAAACCCTACAGTGCAGGAAGAGGCCATTTGGCCCATTGAGTCTGCACCGACCACAATCCCACCCAGGCCCTACCCCAAATCCCTACATATTTACCCACTAATCCCTCTAACCTACGCATCTCAGGACACTAAGGGGCAATTTTAGCATGGCCAGTCAACCTAACCCGCACATCTTTGGAATGTGGGAGGAAATTGGAGCACCCGGAGGAAACCCATGCAGACACGAGGAGAATGTGCAAACTCCAGACAGACAGTGACCCAAGCCGGGAATCGAACCCAGGTCCCTGGAGCTGTGAAGCAGCAGTGCTAACCACTGTGTTACCGTGCCGCCCACGAGATGGTCGAGAGCTTCATGTTTCTAGGTGTCCAGATCACCAACAACCTGTCCTGGTCCCTCCACGCTGATGCTATATAGTTAAGAAAGTCACCAACTTTCTCAGGAGGTTAAGGAAATTTGGCATGTCCACTATGACTCTCACCAATTTTTATAGATGCACCATAGAAAGCCATCCTTTCCGGATGTATCACAGCTTGATATGGCTTCTGCTCTGACCAAGATTCCAAGAAATTACAAAACGTTGTGAATGTAGCTCAGTCCATCATGCAAATCATCCTCCCATCCATTGACTCTGTCTACACTTTCCGCTGCCTCAGAAAAGCAGCCAGCATAACCAAGGATCCTATGCATCTCGGACATACTCTCTTCCACCTTCTTCAATTGGAAAAAAGATACAAAAGTTTGAGATCATATACCAACCGACTCGAGAACAGCTTCTTCCCTGCTGCCGTCAGAATTTTGAAAGGACCTACCATATATTAAGCTGATCCTTCTCTGCACCCTAGCTATGACTGTAACAGAATATTCTGCACCTGCTCCTTTCCTTCTCCCCTATATACTCTATGAATGGTATGTTTTGTCTGCATCGCGTGCAAGAAACAATACTTTTCACTGTATCCCATTGCATGTGACAATAATAAATCAAATAGATTGTTTCTTGGAGCAATATGCTGGCAAACCAACCAGAGAACATGCTTTTCTGGAATTGGTATTGTGTAATGAGCAGGGATTAATTAATGACCATCATTATTAAGGATCCTGTTGGGAAGAGTGATCATTGTCTGATATAATTAAAAATTCAGTTTCATAGAAATCATAGAAACCCTACAGTGCAGAAGGAGGCCATTCGGCCCATCGAGTCTGCACCGACCACAATCCCACCCAGGCCCTACCCCCACATATTTACCCGCTAATCCCTCTAACCTACGCATCTCAGGGGCAATTTTAACCTGGCCAATCAACCTAACCCGCACATCTTTGGACTGTGGGAGGAAACCGGAGCACCCGGAGGAAACCCACGCAAACACGAGGAGAATGTGCAAACTCCACACAGACAGTGACCCGAGCCGGGAATTGAACCCGGGACCCTGGAGCTGTGAAGCAGCAGTGCTAACCACTGTGCTACCGTGCTGCCCACGGTGACAAACGGTTTGAGGGTGACAAACTGGAGTCCTATATTCACATTTTGGAATTGAACAAAGGTAATTATATAGGCATGAGAACAAACATGAGGTTAATGGACTGGGCAGAAAGGCTAAAAGGTAGGGCAGTTGATGAGCAGCGGCAGTTGTTTTAGGGGATATTCAGTTCCTCCCAACTGAAATATATTTCAGAGAGGAAGAAAGATTGTAAGAGGGGAAACAGCATCCATGGCTAGATAAGGAAGTTAAAGACAATGGAAAGATAAAAACTAAGGCATCCCATAATGCAAAGGTCAGTGGCAGGCTGGAAGATTGGGAAACTTTTAAAGATCAACATAGGGTTAATAAAAAGTAATAAAAATAGCAAAGGCAAATTATGAAAGAAAACTTTGACAAAATATTTTTAAAAAGCAAAAGCTTCTGTAAGTATGTAAAGAGGAAGAGAGTAGCTAAAGTGAATGTTGGTCCCTTGAAGGATGAGACTGGAGAGTTAATAGTGGGGAGCAGAGAAATGGCAGAGATGCCAAATCTATATTTTCCCTCAGTTTTCATGGTACAGGATACTAATGCCATCCCAATAGTAACAGAAAATAGAAAGGGAGGAACTTAGTGCACTCATCATCAGTGGGGAAACAGTACTCAACAAACTATTGAAATTGAAGGCAGGCAAGTCCCCAGGGCCTGATGGCCTACATCCTGGGGTTTAAAAGAAAGTGGCAGTTGAGATAATGGATCCACTGGTTATAATATTCCAAAATTCCCTGGGCACAGGTAAGGTTCCAGTAGATTGGAAAATTGCTAATTACTCAAAAAGGGAGGGAGATAGAAAGCAGAAAACTATAGACCATTTAGTTTAATGTCTGTTGTTGGGAAATTGTTAGAATCTCATAGGACTTTTGGAAAGGCAAAACAGAATCCATCAGAGTGGATATGGTTTTACAAAGGGTAAATTGTGTTTGATTAATTTGCTAGAGTTCTAAGATGTAACAAGCCAAGTGGATAATAGCAATCCTGTAGATGTTGTATATCTGGACTTCAGGAAGGCATTTGATAAGATGTTGCACAGAAGGTTAATACACAAGGTAAGATCACATGATGTTAGAGGTAATTTATTAGCTTGGATAGAAGACTGTCTAACTGACAGAATGTGGAGATGCCGGCGTTGGACTGGGGTAAACACAGTAAGAAGTCTAACAACACCAGGTTAAAGTCCAACAGGTTTATTTGGTAGCAAAAGCCACTAGCTTTCGGAACAGACTGTCCCTTCGTCAGGTGGGTGATCAGAACTCCCACCAACCTGACGAAGGGACAGCCTGTTCCGAAAGCTAGTGGCTTTTGCTACCAAATAAACCTGTTGGACTTTAACCTGGTGTTGTTAGACTTCTTACTAACTGACAGAAGGCAGAGAATCGGGATAAATGGGTCTCTTTCTGGTTGGCAAGATGTAACTAGTGGGGTGCCACAGGGTTTGATCCTCGGGCCCCAACTATTTACAACCTATATTAATGACTTGGAGACAGGGATAGAAGGTACTATAACCAAATTTGCAGATGATACTTGATGCGCGATATAACTCACGAGGCTAGAGATGCTCGAGGAAATAAAGGCTTTTATTGACTACTACAATAGAGCTACCAAATATAATACACGATCCCAGACTGAAGGGTCCCAGACAGAGCAGTGACCTTTATACCTCTCCCAGGAGGCGGAGCCCGACTGGGATGTACCATAATAACTATATTACAGGTAGTACAGCCCAACCCTAACCCCAACAGTAACATGTAGAACAGCCCAACCCTAACCCCAACAGTAATATACATACAGACTCATAGTACTGGCCAGACCCTGGCTCAGTACTACCTGGTGGGAACCAACGATGGTTCACCACATTCACCCCTCCTTTGAAGACAAAGGCCGGCGGGGTACAAAATAAAACACAGAACAATTGGTCATCAGTCTATAAGTTCAGACGGTTAGGGGGACCGCACCGTCATTGTGACCTCCTCAACACCGGCGATGACACCGGTGTAGGCACTCGCGGTGGCGTTCTCCCCAAGGCGGTGTCCAATGGCTCCTCCAATGTCTCACGGGCCGGTTGACCCCGAGGTGGTGAACTCGCCTTGAAGTGGCGACCATCTCCTGGACTCAGGCAAGCTGTACACGGGAGTAAAGGGGTTAAGAGATGGTCCCGATGCTGCCCGCGCCGTGTCAGGAGGGGAAACAATAGTTGGGGGGTCTCTAACAGGAGGTATGGGAGCGACAGGGGTTTCCAAGCCCCCTGCTGGCGCCAGGTGTCGAATCGAGACCGTGTCCTCTCGCCCGTCAGGGTATGCCACGTAGGCATACTGAGGGTTGGCGTGGAGGAGATGGACCTGTTCAACCAAAGGGTCGGACTTGCGGGTCCTAACATGTCGCCGCAGGAGGACAGGTCCTGAGTACGTCAACCAAGACGGTAATGAGGTCCCAGAGGAAGACTTCCGAGGGAATGAAAACAGTCTCTCATGGGGAGTAGCGTTGGTTGCCGTACACAGGAGTGAGCGTATGGAGTGGAGCGCATCAGGGAGCACCTTTTGCCAACGGGAGACTGGAAGGCCTTTTGACTTCAACGCCAGTAAGACAGCCTTCCAGACTGTAACATTCTCACGTTCCACCTGTCCGTTACCCCTAGGGTTGTAGCTCGTGGTTCTACTAGAGGCAATCCCGTATGAGAGCAGGTATTGCCTCAAGTCATCGCTCATGAACGACGAGCCCCTATCGCTGTGGATGTAACAGGGGTAACTGAACAGGGTGAAAAGATCACGAAATGCCTTGATAACCGTGGCAGCGGTCGTATCAGAACAGGGAATGACAAAAGGGAATCGTGAGTACTCATCAACCACATTATAAGAACATAAGAACATAAGAAATAGGAGCAGGAGTAGGCCATCTAGCCCCTCGAGCCTGCCCCGCCATTCAATAAGATCATGGCTGATCTGACGTGGATCAGTACCACTTACCCGCCTGATCCCCATAACCCTTAATTCCCTTACCGATCAGGAATCCATCCATCCGCGCTTTAAACATATTCAGCGAGGTAGCCTCCACCACCTCAGTGGGCAGAGAATTCCAGAGATTCACCACCCTCTGGGAGAAGAAGTTCCTCCTCAACTCTGTCTTAAACCGACCCCCCTTTATTTTGAGGCTGTGTCCTCTAGTTTTAACTTCCTTACTAAGTGGAAAGAATCTCTCCGCCTCCACCCTATCCAGCCCCTGCATTATCTTATAAGTCTCCATAAGATCCCCCCTCATCCTTCTAAACTCCAACGAGTACAAACCCAATCTCCTCAGCCTCTCCTCATAATCCAAACCCCTCATCTCCGGTATCAACCTGGTGAACCTTCTCTGCACTCCCTCCAATGCCAATATATCCTTCCTCATATAAGGGGACCAATACTGCACACAGTATTCCAGCTGCGGCCTCACCAATGCCCTGTACAGGTGCATCAAGACATCCCTGCTTTTATATTCTATGCCCTTCGCAATATAGGCCAACATCCCATTTGCCTTCTTGATCACCTGTTGTACCTGCAGACTGGGCTTTTGCGTCTCATGCACAAGGACCCCCAGGTCCCTTTGCACGGTAGCATGTTTTAATTTGTTTCCATTGAGATAGTAATCCCATTTGTTATTATTTCCTCCAAAGTGTATAACCTCGCATTTCTCAACGTTATACTCCATTTGCCATATACTCGCCCACTCACTCAGCCTGTCCAAATCTCTCTGCAGATCTTCTCCGTCCTCCACACGATTCACTTTTCCACTTATCTTTGTGTCGTCTGCAAACTTCGTTACCCTACACTCCGTCCCCTCCTCCAGATCATCTATATAAATGGTAAACAGTTGCGGCCCGAGTACCGATCCCTAGTTACCTTCCTCCAACCGGAAAAACACCCATTTATTCCGACTCTTTGCTTCCTGTCGGATAGCCAGTCCCCAATCCACTTTAACACACTACCCCCAACTCCGTGTGCCCTAATCTTCTTCAGCAGCCTTTTATGGGGCACCTTATCAAACGCCTTTTGGAAATCCAAAAACACCGCATCCACCGGTTCTCCTCCATCAACCGCCCTAGTCACATCTTCATAAAAATCCAACATGTTCGTCAAGCACGACTTTCCCCTCATGAATCCATGCTGCGTCTGATTGATCGAACCACTTCTATCCAGATGCCCTGCTATCTCCTCTTTAATAATGGATTCCAGCATTTTCCCTACTACAGACGTTAAGCTGACCGGCCTATAGTTACCCGTCTTTTGTCTCCTTCCTTTTTTAAACAGCGGCATAACATTAGCCGTTTTCCAATCAACCGGCACTACCCCAGAATGCAACGAGTTTTGATAAATAATCACTAACGCATCCACTATTACCTCTGACATTTCTTTCAATACCCTGGGATGCATTCCATCCGGACCCGGGGACTTGTCCACCTTCAGTCCCATTAGTTTACCCAGCACTGCCTCTCTGGTAACATTAATTGTATTAAGTATTTCTCCTGCTGCCAACCCTCTATCGTTAATATTTGGCAAACTATTTGTGTCCTCCACCGTGAAGACCGACACAAAAAACTTATTTAAAGACTCAGCCATATCCTCATTTCCCACTATTAACTCCCCCCTCTCGTCCTCCAAGGGTCCAACATTCACTCTAGCCACTCTATTCCTTTTTATATATTTATAAAAACTTTTACTATCATTTTTTTATATTAATTGCTAGCCTAGCTTCATAGTCTATCCTTCCTTTCTTTATCGCTTTCTTAGTCTCTCTTTGTTGTTTCTTAAATTTTTCCCAATCACTTGTTTCTCCACTATTTTTGGCCACTCTGTACGCAGCTGTTTTTATTTTAATACTCTCCTTTATTTCCTTCGTTATCCACGGCTGGTTCTCCCTTTTCTTACAATCCTTGTTTTTTGCTGGAATATATTTTTGCTGAGAACTGAAAAGGATCTCCTTAAAAATCCTCCACTGTTCCTCAGCTATCCTACCTGCCAGCCTGCTCTCCCAGTCTACCTTAGCCAATTCATCCCTCATCCTATCATATTTCCCTCTGTTCAAACAGAGGACACTGGTTTGGGACCAAACTTTCTCCTCTTCCATCTGAATCAGAAATTCGACCATATTGTGGTATCCTTCACAATAAGATCCTTAATTCTACCTACCTCGTTACACAATACCAGATCCAAAATAGCTCGTTCCCTCGTCGGTTCCGTAACATGCTGTTCAAGGAAACTATCCCGACAGCATTCTAAGAACTCTTCCTCCATTCCACCCTTACCGACTTGAGTCTGCCAGTCAATGTGCATGTTGAAGTCCCCCATGATTATTGCCGTTCCGTTTTTACACGCATCCCTTATCTGCTTGTTTATAGCCCTCCCTACCTCAACATTATTATTTGGGGGCCTATATACCACACCTACTAGTGTCTTTCTCCCTCTACTATTCCTCATCTCTACCCATAATGATTCCACGTTTTGTTCCTCAGAGCCTATGTCATCCTTCAGTACTACCCTGATATTATCTCTTATTAATAGCGCGACCCCACCACCTTTTCCTTCCTGTCTATTCTTCCTAAACGCCTGATACCCCTGGATATTCATCTCCCAGTCCTGGTCACCTTTCAGCCACGTTTCTGTAATGGCCACTAGATCGTACCCACTTGTGCTGATTTGCACCATCAACTCATTTACCTTGTTCCGAATGCTTCGTGCATTCAGGCAAAGTGTCCTTATTCCAGCTTTTATCTGGACCCGCTTTGATGAGTCGCGAACACCCTCTCCCTCTACTCCCTTATCTAAATTACCGCCTTCATTCACTTGCACCCTCTCCTCTACCATTAATTTTGTAATTCCCCTTACCCCTGCATCCTCCCCCCCCATCAATTAGTTCCTTGATCCTGGTCAACTCTTCTAGCTCCCCTCCCCCCAACCTATCTAGTTTAAATTCTCCCCAGTAGCCTTAGCCAACCTACCGGCCAGGATATTGGTCCCCGTGTGATTCAAGTTCCACCCGTTTTTTGTATACAGATCACCCCTGCCCCTAAAGAGGTCCCAATGGTCCAGGAACCTGAATCCCTGCCCCCTGCACCAGTCCCTCAGCCACACATTCATCCTCCACCTCACATTGAGGAAGTACACATTCCGATCTGTCGAGGGAAGGGGGCCCTTAAAATCCACACTCAGTTTTTCGAAGGGACGAGTGGCCTTAACGAGTTGTGCCTGGTCAGGTCGGTAAAAGTGCGGTTTGCATTCTGCGCATACCCGGCAGCTTCTAGTTATAGACCTGACATCCTCCACCGAGTAGGGTAGATTCCGGGCTTTTATGAAGTGGTAGAGCCGAGTGACCCCTGGATGGCAAAGGTCATTGTGGAGAGCCTGCAATCGATTCTCCTGCATACTGGCGCATGTTCCACGCGACAGGGCATCAGAGGGCTCCTTGAGTTTCCCTGGACGATACATGCTGTCGTAATTATAGGTGGAGAGTTCGATTCTCCACCTCAAGATCTTATCGTTCTTGATCTTGCCCCGTAACGTGTTATTGAACATGAACGCCACGGACCGCTGGTCCGTGAGCAGGGAGAACCGTTTTCCCGCCAAGTAATGACGCCAATGCCGGACGGCCTCCACAATGGCCTGGGCCTCCTTTTCCACCGCTGAATGTCGAATTTCGGGGCCTTGGAGGGTGCGAGAGAAAAATGCGACGGGCCTGCCCGCCTGGTTAAGTGTGGCGGCCAGGGCGAAATCAGATGCATCGCTCTCCACCTGGAAGGGGATGGACTCATCGATAGCATGCATCGTGGCTTTCGCGATGTCGGCTTTTAGTTTTTCAAAGGCCAAATGAGCCTCTGGTGCTGGGGGAAAAGAGGTAGACTTGATGAGCGGACGGGCTTTGTCCGCGTAATTGGGAACCCACTGTGCGTAGTAAGAGAAGAAACCTAAGCATCTTCTCAGTGCTTTTACGCTAGTGGGCAGGGGAAGTTCGAGGAGGGGACGCATACGGTCTGGATCAGGGCCAATGACCCCGTTTTCCACCACGTATCCGAGGATAGCTAGGCGGCGTGTGCGAAATACACACCTCCCTGTTGTAGGTCAGAATCAGGCGAGATGCAGTGCGTAGGAATCTAAGAAGGTTGGTCTCGTGGTCCTGCTGGTCATGGCCGCAGATGGTGACATTATCCAGGTACGGGAAGGTAGCCCGCAGTCCGTTATGGTCCACCATTCGGTCCATAGCACGCTGGAAGACCGAGACCCCATTGGTGACACCAAAAGGAACCCTTAGAAAATGGTATAAGCGACCATCCGCCTCAAAAGCCGTGTATTGTCGGTCCTCTGGGCGAATGGGGAGCTGGTGGTAGGCAGACTTTAGGTCGATGGTGGAGAACACCCGGTACTGCGCAATCTGGTTGACCATGTCAGATATGCGCGGGAGGGGATACGCATCCAGCTGCGTGTATCTATTAATGGTCTGACTATAGTCAATGACCATCCGGGGTTTGTTCCCACTCTTGACCACCACGACCTGCGCTCTCCATGGACTAGTGCTAGATTGTATGATCCCTTCCTTGAGGAGCCGCGGAACTTCAGATCGAATGAAGATCCGATCCTCAGCGCTGTAACGCCTACTCTTAGTCGCGATGGGCATGCAGCCTGGCACAAGATTCTGGAACAGGGAGGGTGTGGTAATCTTAAGCGTCGAGAGGCTACAGGTGGAGCGCGTTGGGCAATTTGGAGGCTGCTGTTCTCCCACTGAAAGCGGAGGGAGTGGCCCACCGTACTGTAGGGTTACACTCTTCAAGTGGACCATGAAATTTAGTCCGAGGAGTATTGGCGCGCAAAGGTGCGGTAACACCAGGAGCTTGAAGCTCTCGTAAACCGTGCCCTGCACCGTTAGATTTACCACGCAACTCCCGAGCACGGTGACAGACCGGGTCCTTGACGCCATCGAAATTGTCTGCTTGACAGGCTGGATCTGGAGGCCTCAACGTTTCATGGCGTCAGGGTGAATAAAGCTCTCCGTGCTCCCGCTGTCAAACAGACAATAAATCGTGCGTTTGTTTACCTGTATGTCCATCATGGACTTGTCGAGTCTGTGAGGCTTTGCCTGGTCCAGGATCATCGACGCCACCGTTGGTACGTGAGCGCCACTGCAGGCAGCTGAGATGGATGATGGTGATCCCTGCGGGTCATTCGCGGTCGTTGTCGACCAAAATGGCTGCTCCCATAGGTCGCACGTGGGCGATGGTGCCAAAATCAGCGACCCCTGGTGGTCGTGCGTCTCTTGCGACTCCGTCATCTGGAATGGCGACGTCCTGGCCTCGCACATGGAAGAAACCCTTGACGATGCCGACGACGAGGAAACCGGCTCCGGGGAGTCACACGCCACACTGCTGTTCCTGGATGTAAGTTTGGATCGACATACCTTCGAATAATGCCCCTTCTTGCCGCAGGCGGAGCACAACACCGCTTTCGCGGGACATCGCTGTCGAGTGTGCTTCACTCCCCCACAGAAGTAACACCGCGGGCCGCCTGGAGCTGCTGCCGTCGTCAGGCCCGAGGGTGGGCACGCCATCATGCAGCTTTTCGGTCCCGCCGGATGAAGTGGGGCCTGTGACTGCCCCTGCCACGCTGTCTCCACGTGGTCGTCGGGATACATCGCCAGGCTTTTGGAGGCCGTTTCTAGCGTATCCGCTAGCTCTATAGACTTAGTGAGATCGAGATTACCTTGCTCCAACAGCCGAAGTCGGATATAAGACGATCCGATTCCCGCCACAAACGCATCTCGAGCGAGGTCGTTCATGTTCTGGTCTGCCGACACTGCTTTGCAGTTACAGCCCCTGGCTAGCTGTAGGAGCTCGCACGCGTACTGTTCCGTCGTTTCGCCAGGCTGCCGTCGTCGAGTGGCTAAGAGATATCGAACATGCATCTTGTTTGGCGGTTTAATGTAGCGCTTCTTAAGAAGCTCGAGGGCCCCTTTGTAGTCGGTGGCCGCACAGATCACTAAATATACAGCGTTGCTTACCCTCGCGTGGAGGACCTGGAGTCTGTCGTCGTCTGTGGTGACCGCTGCGGAGGCTTCGAGGTAATCCTGAAAACATTTCAACCAGTGGTCGAAGGTGTTGGAGGCGCCTGCCGCACGTGGGTCCAGCGTAAGCCGTTCGGGCTTAAGCATTTGCTCCATCCTCTCTGTATCGTTTTCTTTTTTTTTCAACGACGAGAGTTCAATTAGTAGTCAATAAAATTGATGCGCGATATAACTCACGAGGCTAGAGATGCTCGAGGAAATAAAGGCTTTTATTGACTACTACAATAGAGCTACCATATATAATACACGATCCCAGACTGAAGGGTCCCAGACAGAGCAGTGACCTTTATACCTCTCCCAGGAGGCGGAGCCCGACTGGGATGTACCATAATAACTATATTACAGGTAGAACAGTCCAACCCTAACCCCAACAGTAACATGTAGAACAGCCCAACCCTAACCCCAACAGTAATATATATACAGACTCATAGTACTGGCCAGACCCTGGCTCAGTACTACCTGATGGGAACCAACGATGGTTCACCACAATACTAAAATAGGTGGGATAGTAAATTGCAATGAGGAAATAAGAAACCTACAAATATAGGCAGATTAAGGTGCGTGGGCCAAAATGTGGCAGATGGAGTTTAATGTGGAAAAGTGTGAGGCAATCCCTTTTGGTCAGAAAAATGAAACAGCAACTTATTACCTAAATGGAGAGAGATTTTGGCTTGCTTTGGTGCAGAGAGATCCCGGTGTCCTCATGTATGAGTGACAGGAAACTAGTATGCGGGTACAGTAGGGAATAAGGAAAGCGAATGGAATTTTGGCATTTATAGCAAATGGAATGGATTATAAACATAAGGAAATGTTACTGCAACTATTGGCATTGGTGAGGCTGCACCTGGAGTACTGTACTGTGTACAGTTTCGAACCCCTTATTTGAGGAAGGATGTAGTGGCATCAGAGGCAGTTCAGAGGAGTTTCACTAGATTGATTCCAGAAATGAGGGATTTGTTTTACGAAGAGAGATCGAGCAGTTTTGCTTATACTCTCTAGAGTTTAGAAGAATGAGAGGAGATCTAATCGAGGTGTATACGATGATATGAGGTATTGACAAAGTTGATGTAGAGCAGATACTTCCTCCTGTGGGGCAATCTGGAAAACGAGGTCATAGTTTTAGGATAAGGGGTAGCAGATTTAAAACAGAGATGAGGAGAAACTACTTCTCTAAGTGTTGTGAATCTGTGTAATTCACTATCCCAGAGTGCAGTGATCAATAGTCCCTTTACATGCTTTATGGCAGCTAGTGCCGTAAAAAGGTGATGTGTCCTCCCTCACTGCTCTCTATTTATTCCACGCTGATGCAGCCAGGGGTGGGGGGAGGGGGGAGAGCTTTGCTGTTCCTGTCTCACCCAGTCTGAGTGAGGAAGGTTGGGCGAGACAGGGCTTTGGAAATTCAATGAGGGTAAGCCCCTCCGGTGATTTCCACTTTGAGGGAGTTATGGGTCAATATCACAAATGCATATTTGTGACAATTGCTTGTCCTATGTATGCAAACACATGGTTTCTGGGTAACCTGAGTCATGCTTTTGGTTCTGAACTGGTGAAATAATGTTCCTTGCGAGATCTGAAAATATAACATTTGGCAATTTAAATTCATAACTCTTTGAATCATAGAAACCCTACAGTACAGAAAGAGGCCATTCGGCCCATTGAGTCTGCACCAACCACAATCCCACCCAGGCCCTACTCCCATATCCCGACATATTTACCCACTAATCCCTCTAACCTACACATCTCAGGACACTAAGGGCAATTTTTAGCATGGCCAATCAACCTAACCCGCACATCTTTGGACTGTGGAAGGAAACCGGAGCACCCGGAGGAAACCCACGCAGACATGAGGAGAATGTGCAAACTCCACACAGACAGTGACCCAAGCCAGGAATCAAACCCAGGTCCCTGGAGCTGTGAAGCAGCAGTGCTAACCACTGTGCTACCGTGCCGCCAATACCATGCTGCTTTGCAGGGATAAATATTCCTAAAATTGCTTGGATGTGTTGGGGGGGAGGGTATGATTGTTGAACATGTTCATTTCAGTTCTGCATCCAGGATTGGATTTCACAGTAACTTCATTGCAGTGTTAATCTAAGTTTACTTTTGACACTAATAAATAAGCATTTTATGTCGAAGAAGCTATTGTGGATGTATCAGAGCTCACAGGCTTTGGGAAGCTTTCTGATTCTTTTTGTGTTGGAATGTTGAATGTTTTATTTCATTGTGAATGCTAACCTTTTCTTCATTTTTATTTGGTCTTCAAAGAATCATACAATCCTGACAGTGCCGAAGGAAGCCATTCAGCCCATCAAACTGCACCGACAACTATCCCACCCAGGCCCTATCCCTGTAACCCTACATATTTACCCTACTAATCCCCCTGACACTAAAGGGCAATTATGCATACCTAACCTGCACATCTTTGGAGTGTGGGAGAAAACTGGAGCACCCGGAGGAAACCCATGCAGACACGGGGAGAACATACAAACTCCACACAGTCACCCAAGGCCAAAATTGAACCCAGCTCTCTGGAGCTGTAAGGCAGCAGTGCCAATCACCATGCCACTGTGCACCCTCCCCTCCCCACTGTGCCACCGTGCCGCCCCTTTTCCAATAATTTAGATAGCTACATGTAGCAAGTATAAGATTATATTGTTCTGTAAGCATGTGCGAATATTTTTGTCACTGGTTGTGGCTTTGCCTTCTTTTTCAAGGTCCATTGTGATTAGTTCAAAATATTGGTGTGAATTAAATTGGAATTATTGAGGCTAATGAACCTGTTTAATTGTGAACAGTGGACTATCATTGTGGCTGCAGTGTAACTGGTTGTTGTAAATTATGTGGGAGTTTCTAGTTCACTAACACATAAATAATTAATACTTTTGAATTCAATTTCAAGATATCTTGAAGTTAGGTTGTTTAGAGTGTTTAAAGTTTTTAACTTTATGTGAAAGCTATGAGAAGCTGACCCAAGCAAATATTGATTGATTGTGGCTGGGTTTGTTTTCTTTGAAATGCACAAGAAGTTGTGTGTTTTGTTGTGCTTCCTTGCATCAGATGGTATAGTTTTTCAGAAAGACCCCAATAGATACTGGTGATGGTATTGTTGAAATCTCGACTTCCGAGTTTGACTTTAATACAAACACACATTAACACAAGATACTTAACCGACAGATTGTCTTTATTTACTTGCTAGCAAGGGGAGTAGTCTCTTGACACAATGGATCAGAGATACCACTCCAACGGACAAAGAAAATCATCCTGGTTTATACAATTCTGCAGCTCAGTTAGACACAATCCAATCAAAAGTGTTACAAATGACATACTTTACGTCTTTATCCAATAGAATGAAAATACTGAACCACCATGATCTATGAGATCACGATAACTTGCGGGATACCCCAATATATCATCCCTAAGCCTGTCCTCTACTCTCTTAGTCAGACATCATGTCTCTATTTTGATGGCAGCCTCACAAAGCATCTGCACTAAAACAGTCTCACATGGGCATCCTTTAATTGATAAAGGGGGCCTACAAAAGCCATTAGTGTTTTATGGCCTTGTCAGTGATGTTAACTGAATCTCTAAGGGATGTGATCAACTCAACTTGCCTTCAGGATATTCCCGATTACAGCCCTGATAAGTTTGTTTATTGTCAACATAATGAAACACATGTATATATTGCTTATCAATTCAATGACTGAGCTTTTTATCACTACCTACAATGGGGTGTCATCATGTTGCCATTAATTCTTGTCAATTCCCACTAAGTCCCCTACCATAACTCTTTCGTTAGCTAAGACATTAATATCTTTCTGACTCTGTTTTGATTAGAAACTGCGAAGGCAGCTTCATTAAAACTCACTCTTGTATCAGTTGTTTCTGATAAGGTGTCTGGTGAGGCAATTAAGTCTCCTTTATGGCCTTGTGATTCCAACAGTTGGGTGCTTTAAAGGAATGTATCTAACATATGTTTTATTATCAAAGGGGCACTCTGTAACTGTGCATCAAAGTTTCTTTGTTTAACTTCTAAAATGTATGGAAGATATATTTAAATGTATGGACTAATTAAAGGTATTACATGTACCTTTAAAACTACAAAGTATTTAATACATCTCATTACAAGTACTGACAAACTTGCTCCCCATTGATAAAGTGAATTCTACATCGAAGTTGATTAAACAAAAACTCTAGCAGAGTCTGGCAATTTTATAGTAGCCCTTTTCTATCTTTCTACAGTATGGCAATGATGCATCCAGTTCTGCTGAGAGTGTTTCAGTAAATTATGCTGATAATTTTGATTCACCATGGACAGCATTAACTCCTGGTGGAGAGAAATAGTGGGAGTGTTGAAATGTGGGTCCACACTGTCTACATACCATTTTTCCTGGACTGGGCTGTTTGTAGATTTGGCATATCATGAGTTAAAACAGCTTTCAGTGTGAAAGAGGCCAAAGGTATGGATGAGGAGTTGAAGGAGTGTGTGTCGGGCATTTACCCATGTTTTAATGGTCTGGCAGATACCCATTTGATCACTGTGTATATAATGACAAAGTGATTCAAAGAGCTAATGTTGATCATATAATGGTAACATTATTATGAGGAGGGAATGAGATTAACTAAAGCCATCTTCGAGTCCCCATTTTGTTATTCTGAAACCTCTTTTGTGTATCTTTTAACTGTAATGTTATTATAATGGCATAATACCTTGAGTTCCATTACTGTACAAGACACAATACACCAATTGCTCTTAAGGAATTTGATAAACATGTTGTGGTTTCATTTATTAAGACTAGGCACAAGAGAACAGGTAAACTTAGGTATAAAGATTGAAGGCCTCAGAGCTGTGTGTGCTCTGCTCAAAGCAAAATTGAAACTATGACTGGATTACATGACATATTTCCCTTTTAAGGATGTCATGCTGATATCCTCCAATGGCATATTACAGCACCCTCCTTTCTTTTTAAAGATATTTCCCCCCCCTCCCTTCCAAAGAAGTATAACTATTTACAACACATGTTCATGTTTAGTTATTATTCCAGAAGTATATGGAACAGATGATTCTATAAATCTCTAAAGCATAAAGATAATCTACCAGTACACCCAGATCTTGTAACGGTAACCTTGTCTGGAGGTTCCTTTTGTTGCTCACATTGATCTGTGGGGTTGTCATTCTTGAATATTGTTCCTGGTTGCATTTGAGATCTTGTCCTAGATGCAATATGACTGCACGGTAATTGAGTTGCAGGAATGGATCTGATTTGTCCTCGGTCATGTCTCACTCTTGCACCTTTGTGTGTAATGACTTCAAAGAACCCTGGTTCTGAACAAATCCTTGTCAGCTCAGCTGATTGCCATATACCTTCTGTGGGATCTTGGATCTTGAACTTTGCAACTCTGCATCTGCATTTTTACTGTGCAAATTTGTCATTTTTTGAATTTTTAAAGTTGCTTTCCAGTTGCTGAGAAAGAGATAAATTGGTTTATGCTAGTCAGCGTAACGTAAGTTCTGCCAGTGATGGAATGGTTACACTTGAAAGTGTCATCCCCAGATATAACATCTGGGCATCACTGCCTAGGACAGCATTAATTGGCCACCCCTAATTGCCCTTCAGACAGTGGTGGTGAGCTGACTTCTTGAACTGCTACAGTCCCTGTGTTAGGGAAGGAGTGACATGGACCCAGCAACAGTAAAGGAGTGGTGATATGTTTCCAAGTTAGAATGATGAGTAGGTTGGAAGGAACTTGCAGGTGATGGTACTCCCATGTGTCTACTGCCTTTGTTCTTCTAGATGGTAGCAGTCATGGGGTTGGAAGGTGCTGTCTAAGGATATTTAGTGAGTTCCTGCAGAGAATCTTGTAGATGGTACAGAGTGCTGCCATTGTGTGTCGGTGGTGGAGGGAGTGAATGTTTCTGAATGTCAGTGCCAATTAAGCAGGCTGCTTTGTCCTGGATGATGTTGAGATTCTTGAGTGTTGTTGGAGCTGCACTCATGCTGGTAAATGGAGAGTATTCCATCAAACTCTTGACTTGTGCCTGGTAGATGGCGGACAGGCTTGGGGAGTCAGGTGATGAGTTACTTGGAACAGGACTCTTAGCTTCTGACCTGCTCTTGTAGCCACAGTATTTGTATAGCTACTCCAGATCAGTTTCTGACCAATAGCAACCTACAAGATGTTGAAAGTGAGGGATTCAGTGATGGTAATGCCACAATGTCAAGGACAATGGTTAGATTCTCTCTTGTTGGAGATGGTCATTGCCAGGAACTTGTGCAAATATTACTTACCATTTGTCAGCCCAAACCTGGATATTGTTCAGGTCTTGCTGCATTTGGACATGGGCTGCTTTGGCATTTGAGGAGTCACGAACGGTGCAAAACATGTGTTTACTGCACTTCATCTCATCACGCACATCATTGTCATTGTGCTCCTTCCAATTGCCCTTTCTGCCGCATGCCTTGCAGAATTGCTAGAAAACTGGGCATTTCCTTGATGCAGACAGAACGTCACACCTTCCACATATCTTGCTAGTGTTGGTGTTCTAGTGAGTGCACCAACAGTTGGAGTTTTACATAGGACCTGTAAGCTTTGTCAACCTGAAAGAATCACTTCATACATGTATCCATTATTGAGTAGCTGATCGATGCTATACATTTTGGGCTTGTCTACCAGATCTTTCTGGAACCCTTCCTTGGGAGTAGATGTGATCACCAACTCAACTATTTTGTCTGCTAATTGCATGTTTGAAAAATCATAGTACGTACCCTTTTTCTCTGCATCTGCTGACAAATGACATGAACGTTGGTTGATGAATATGGAACATTAATCTGACATTCTTTATTTGACAAACATGTATTGGGAGAGAGACAGCCAGAGGATTCCAACTTCTCTCAATACACGTTGGTTAAATAAAGAACATCTTTAACTGCATACTGTCTTTCGCAAGTCGTCGGGTTAGCTGAGTTTGGCTGAATATAAGACCCCCCAGAGAGAAACCCTGAGAAATCCCCTTACAACTTGGCGTTACGAGCAGGGTTGGTCACTGGAGTCTGGAGGCAAGATGTGTTTCCTAGAAGTGGGTGAGTACATTTTATAATTACCACCCAGTAATTAGGGGGTTATGCGTCTGGCAGCCGGAAGCCGTAATTGAGCGATCCAAACCAGGAAAGGGGTGCGAATACAATATGACTGTAAAGAAACTGCACTCAATGCAGGAGACCAGGGGCAGAATCCTGGGGTGTACTGTCAGCAGAATAATAAAAAGGCTGCATGGTAGATAAGGATGTTAGAAGTTAAGCTGAGCTTAACGTAAGGGACCAGGGATGGACTCTTGGATCGGCTTATGTAGTAAAGCAATAAAAGCCACACAGCAAAGTGAGGCATCGTGGAATTAGACCATACGAAAGGGTGACGGATAGTTTGGGTGTGAGGAATCCCCAGTGAGGGATTAAAAAACAGGTGAAGGGATGGTGTAGGTCCCAGGGTAGGAGTCTCCAGTGAGAGACTTGAGTGAAGTAGGAAGAAGTAGTCAGGCGAGAGGCTGCAAGGTGGTGATGAGCGGTCTAGATGTAACTGATTCCAGATGGGGATTTGACGATAGTTTAATTCGAACGATAGTGACAGAGCAGGGAAAATTACTCAAGAAAATGACAGAAAAAGGGTATGATCTGGAGGTCCCAGAGCCGGAGGGAAAAACATGGTGAAGACCATTTAAATACAAAGCCGTAATGATAGCTGTGATACTGGCTGCTATGATGAGAAACCACCTCTAGAGGGAGGCAAAGTCTAAGCAGGTGGCTGTTGCGAAGGTAGTGTAGGGAGAAGCAATGAATACTCCTGTGGGTAGAATGGTGATGGGACAATCAAGTTCCTCAATGGTTTCCTCGATTGTGGGGGAAGGCGTAAAAGGGGGAATGATTTTGGGAAATTCACCAGAGAAAATAGTTCAGACAGTAATTCCCCTCTCTACTGAGACACCTCTGTCCATTAACATGGCCCCAATTCAAACTGCCACATCTCATGTGGATGGAATGGGACAACCTACTATCATTAGACAAGAAATACTGCTAACGGTGGCAGAGAAGCAAATGTTTATGGATAAATTAGGTCCATTGCATTGAAATCATCAGAATTCGGCCTTTTGGAAAAATATGGATGAGTTAAAGGAAGGTCATAATTTAACTTTAGATGATGTGAGGATATTAGTGAGGGGAAAGTTAGCGAATGCCAAGTGGCATTTGCTACACCCTGATCATCAAGGGAGAGATTGAATATTGGCAAATGTCCAAAATGAGCTACAAAAGAATGACAGATTTAAAAGGGGTATTGGATGGGCAATCGGTAGGGGAAGTGCCAATTGGACCAAGATAACCTTAGTTAAACAAGAATCCAAAAAAATCAGAATATGGGAAAAGAAAGTTCAGGGCTTATGTACATGCTGGAGAAGTAGCTACCCCTAATATGGATGGTGAGGTGTTTTTAGGTCTACTTAAAGAAGGATTTAGCCCAGTCTGACCTGACCAGAATCATAGAAATGGATCTCCCAATGGGAAACAATTATCGGGAAATTATGAATTGAACTATGAAAGCAGAAGGTAATCATAAGAAAAATCTGAAAATAATCCCAGTTCAGATCAATAAGCCACAGCCCGAGTTTAGAGGTAAAGGAGTATGCTTTGTCTGTGGGAAGAAAGGGTATCATGTCAGAGAATGTTGAAGCAAATCCACGGAGAGTAATAGGTGTCATAATTGTCAGAAAAGAGGTCATGACATAAAGGTCTGTTGGATGAAGGGGGGGAAGGAAGGACGGACAGGGTCCCAGATGAGTAAGGCAGCCCTCTGAGGCTCTGCCCCAAGCACCAGCCCCAGTGCAGCAAACATCACAGACAGTAATCCAGATGTCAGCAGATGAGTTGCAGAAGTTATTAGGACAGAAAGACAATTATCAAGTCTCAAGATTACAGAGCGAGATCCCCACATGTATGTAAGGGTTAAATTAGGGGGTTATCATTTTACTATGTTAGTGGACATTGGGGCAACTATATACATAATGGATTTACCCTTGCGGACCACCCCCAAACCATACAATTACTAGTAGTAGCTGGGAGAACTAAGATGGCTACATTAAGTGAGGATATTGTATTAGAGATAGGGTTCGGGAGGAATTGGTTCAGTTTTGGATATGTTTAACAGGAGAAGGAAATATTTTGGGAACAGATCTGTTAGAACAGTTGGGAGCTGGAACTATAATGTGGCACAAGCCCTATAAGCAAAATCGGTGGGGTCAGAAGCAACTTCTCGGATAGCAACCCTCCAAACAAATTGGGAGGATGGAACGTGTGGGAAAATTTGACTTTACAGTACCCCCAGGTTTGGGCTGTGCATAAACAAGATTGTGGGTTTTTGTCTGTTCTTCCTGGGGGATCCCCCCCTCCCCCCCCCCACACCCCCCTCCCCCCACCGCCACCCCTCTGTTAAACAGTATCTTGTTTAACGATGGAAGCAATTAAAATAATTATTGCAGACTTAGAAAAGCAACTTCCTTCGAGACCAACTCACTGATCTAGCCAGTTAAGAAGCCGAATGGCAGTTATCAATTGACTATCAATTATACAGCCTTAAACCGCTACACGATGTGACTCGAGAGCACCCCATAGTGGCCAACCCATCTAGTATCCTGAATAATATTGGGTTTGAACAGATGATATTCACTGTGCTAGACATAGCAAATGGATTTTGGTCAATTCCCATAGTGAAGAAGCACCGGTTATAAGTTTGCATTCACAGTTGGGAACCAGCAGTCCACTTGGAGCTGACTGCCGCAGGGATTTCATAATACTCCAGCCGTATTTCCCAAATATATGGCTCAAATAATTGATCCATTAGAATGTGTACGCGTGACTATCCTGCAGTATGTAGATGACGTTTTGATAGCCTCCGACAGTTCAATATCACATTGCCTAGCCCTCTGCAGGGTACTTCAAGTGATTCAGGAAGCTGGGTTCAAGTTGAAACCTAAAAAGGTTCAACTAGGACAGGAACAAGTGGCTTACTTGGGACATATCATATCCCAGGGTAAGAAAGAGATTCCTGCAGATCGGAAGAAAGCCATGCTTTGTATGCAGAGGCCACATACGGTAAAAGGAGTGAGGCAAGTACTGGGACTTTTCAATTATTGTAGAAAGTTTGTTGAAGATTATGTTGCATTGGCGAAGCCCTTACAGGATTTGATAAAAGGAGGAAGGACGAGCAAGGAAAAGATAGAATGGGGAGACACGGAGGCAGAAGCTTTCTCAGATTTAAAACAAGCTATGGTGAAAGCCCCAGCCTTGGGATTTCCAGATTTCATGAAACCTTTCCACATTTTCTGTCAGGAAATGATGGGATCCAAGCAGCTGCAGTGATTCAGCGACAGGGGGTTAATGAAGACTGGTGGGGTACTACTGCGCCCAATTAGAGTCAGTTGCCAGAGGTATGCATCGATGTGTGAGAGTTTACATGTGCCTTGTGGACAGTAAGTGTTTCAGAGCCACTCATCTTGATGGGAAAAATAATTCTCCCTAGCCCCCACACAATTGTCCAGCTCCTGGAAGCTGGGAGGTTGAGAGGGGTTTCCGATGGAAGATGTTTAAAATGGGAAGCACATCCCTTGTCAGGAGATTGGCATGAGGAATCAGCAGAGATGTAAGGGAAAATCCTGCAGAAGACTGACGGTGCAAGGAATGGAGCATGAGTGCGTTTCGGAAGTGGATGAGGAAATAAGTGAAGGTTTAGCAGAAGAGACACTTGAAGGAGAAGGAGTAATTAACTTATATGTAGATGGAGTGAGGAAATACATGAATGGAGAACGCTGTACTGCGTGGATGATGGTAAATGGTAAGGGGACAAAAAACAAACCAGTGAAGATGACTCCCTTCTCGGTCCCAGGACTGCAGCTGTTAGGAACGATCCTTTAACCTACCGGATTTGCATAGGTAAGGTTACTAGGCAACAGGGGTGAAGAACTTCTGGGTTCGATTGACCAGTTAATTCCTAATTCCGCTGGAAGGTAGAATGGTATTGACCAAAGTAAATAAAGTGTATTCATGTAATTAACCGTCAAGCTTGGATGACAGGTTGGGCAGTGGATCGAATTTTCAGAAATGTATATTGTTGCGTTCATGTGATGTAACATTGGAGAGAAGTTGGAACCCTCTGACTATCTCTCTCCTAATGCGTGTTGGTCAAATAAAAAACATCTTTAACTCAATAGTGTCTTTCACAAGTTGTGTTAGCTGAGTTCGACTGAATACAAGACCCCCAGATGAAAACCATGAGAAATCCCCTTATAGAGGTGCAGCTTCCTTCAGTCTAAGGCCTGAAAAAACAGTAAGAAGTTTCACAACACCAGGTTAAAGTCTAACAGGTTTATTTGATAGCACAAGGCACAAGCTTTCGGAGCGCTGCCCTTTCATCAGGTGAGTGGGAGTTCTGTTCACAAACAGGGCATATAAAGACACAAACTCAATTTACAAAATAATCGTTGGAATGCGAGTCTTTACAGGTAATCAAGTCTTAAAGGTACAGACAATGTGAGTGGAGAGAGGGTTAAGCATAGGTTAAAGAGATGTGTATTATCTCCAGCCAGGACAGTTCGTGAGATTTTGCAAGCCCAGGCAAGTCGTGGGGGTTACAGATAGTGTGACATGAATCCAAGATCCCGGTTGAGGCCATCCTCATGTGTGCGGAACTTGGCTGTCAGTCTCTCTCTGCTCAGCGACTCTGCGTTGTCGTGTGTTGTGAAGGCCGCCTTGGAGAACGCTTACCCGAAGATCAGAGGCCGAATTGCCCGTGACCGCTGAAGTGTTCGGAAGAGAACACTCTTGCCTGGTGATTGTCGAGCGGTGTTCATTCATCCATTGTCGTAGCGTCTATATGGTTTCCCCAATGTCCCGAGGCATGGTAAAATAGCACAATGGGAGCAGTGTGTCTGTTTGGGTGGGAGAGATGTTTTCAGGGAGCGGGGAGAGAGAGTGATTATTGAGCAGGGAGAGAGAACCTCTGCTGAGCAGGGAGAGGGAGAATGACTACTGAACAGGAAGAGTGGGTGAGTGAGTGCATGTGTGTGTGACACAGTGAGTGTGTGAGTGCGACACCGAGTGTGTGAGAGAGAGAGTGTGTGTGACACAGTGAGTGTATGTGTGCGATTGCGTGTGTGTGTTTAGTTCCCTCCCAGTCTCAGGATTTAGACTCACTGTCACCCCCACATATCAACACACTTGTACCAACTTACACAGCGGGTGAGGGTGAGTGAGTAAACATCCTAAGCTTGTGAGTGAGCCAGCCAAATGCAATTTGACCCTCACACACTCAAATGGTCAACTTTATTAAAAAACAATTTTTAAAAATCATCATTTGCTCTGTCATTGCTTTATTTTTGCTCACCAAGATGCTTCTTTTCCCCATACCTCACCATTGTATTGAATTTATGTTCATAGTTGCGCCAAACCTTCTAAACTTTACTCATTGGCCCTTTGAGTGAGAATAAAATTGAAATGTGGCCCTTCATACAAAAAGTTTGGGCAAGCCTGCATTAGAGTCTTTAGCTGTGGATGCGGGTTCTTCCCTTAGGGTCTTTAATTAATTGAATTTAAACTTCCCCAGTTGCCATGGTTGGATTTGAACTGATGTTACTTGAAAATTAGCAATTTCTCGTCCATTACCACAATGAATTCTCTATCCTTCACTGACCACTTAGAATCAAAAACATAATGTAAAAACATGAGTATGTTACAAGAAGTTAAATCATAATTTCCGATATAAAGTCATGGGATTATGAATTAGGAACTGTAGCCACTCCAGCATTGGTGAAACATGAGACATGTGAATTGGAAATCATTGTTTCAGGCATTCAGGTTCATCTTGTACTCCTTCAAGATGAAACGTAGGATGAAAAACTACTTTTCAGAATGTGCTTGCTTGTGGAATAATGGTTGAAGGGAACTATTTATGGAAGTCTCTTAAAATAAAATTTTGATCAAGCAAGGTTGACATAAATTATCACCCATGGGCTACAAATCACTGGGTATTTTATCTTTAGTATAATTTATTGCTGTAACATCCACTTTTGATTTGCACTTTGCCTAGAATGGATGAATCGATAACATTGATGAGACAGGCTGTCTTGTCAGAGTATATGGCTGTTTTCTTCACTAACTATACATTTCAGAAACTAATACTGACAAATATAAGGGGAACTGTATTATTGAAAAATATGAGGAAACAACAGACATTAAGTGCTGAGATATTCCTCCCCTTATAGTGAATGTTATGGATAAATGACATACTGAATTGAACATACCTACCAATTGTATGCATTGGCCTCCACTTTCCATCAGAGTGTGTTGATTTCTTTTAGTGCAATTTGCCAAATTTTGGCCAGCACAAGAGATGAAGGCTTTTCAATTCAAAAATATAATGCAGTGGAAATAAGAGTTTACACAACCTTTTGCACTGTTTCAGTACAAAGCATAGGAAATGGCCACAAAACTGGACCCTCTCCTCCCTCGATCAGTTGAATTAATCACTATGGCAAGTTTGAGCTAATTGCATCTACTTCCGGGTCTTCAAGTAGTTTCAGAGTGTTATACATTTTTTTATGTTCAAAGACACTAACAGGCATTTGTTAGAAGCTTTAAAATATATTTTTAAAAATGATTTGCTGTGAAATTGACTGTGGCACAGCACTGAAGCGAGTAAATGGTTCTAGAACATTTTTTAAAAAGCCTTTCAAAGTTCCCCACAGGTGCTGGATGAGATGCTCCAATTAAAAATACTTATTTTTATGACAAACAATATTCAGCTGTATTAATTAAACATCACCAAGCTGACCATTCTTAAATATATCAAGGGATATTTTTAATTGGAGAAAAATTGTATGCTAAAAGATTAATTGATTGTGCCGGTTCATGGAAAATTTTACCGGCAATGGTGTGCCAATGAGTTTGAGTGGAAATTTGCCAAAAATATTGCCTCTGCAAAACAACATAATTCTGAATGTACTTTGCCCCTGGATCTCCAATTTTGCCCAGCATGGAAACAATCTAAAATAAATCCTACTGAGCTGCTCTTTTTTCCAATTGAGAGAAGGCTGACCAATTTTATTATTTTACTTGTACTAGTTAATTTGTGAAATGTTGCACATGTTAAAGGTTGGATTGAAGCTGGTAAGGCTTTGAAATCGACTCCAATTATCAAAATAAGATTATAAGAGTAATGAAACATGGGAATGATATGATATCATAACATGGATATGAGGTTATGAACCTCATTGCCCTGTGCTTTATATTGCAATGGGTTGGATTTTCCAGGAGTCAGGTTGACTGATTACCAGATGCCTACCCCAATTTGGGATATGGGTGCAGGTTACAAGTCCGTGCCCTGTAATTCCATTCAGATGTCTTCATTGAAAAAGTAACTTCTTCTCTTACAATCATCTGGCAGCTGTATTAACAGAAGCTCGTGACTAAATACCAGTTTCTCCAGATGATGTCATTATGAATGCTTGGCTGAGCTCCAAGACTTACATATAGATTAGCTCAGCAAGGGTCTGATTACTCAGGCTGAAATGGGGTGTTAGCTTTGGAGATTGGTGAGGACAGGATTGGGGTAATTTTAACCCAGGAAAGGAATGAGCAGGTAGTTAAAGTCAGCCAGTACTTTTAATAAGCTTTCATTTGAATCTGCTCTTCTGAACAGGCTAGTAAATCATCGAGCGAAATACAGCACCTGAGTGGCATTCTAACCATTCATCTAAGTGGGTTAATGATAGCGGTATTCTTACTTGTTGGATCAACTTGGTGGAAAATGAAGTTGGGCCTGTAAGAAGCAAAAAAGGTAAGTTTATGTACCCCAGGAGGAGGTTAAAGTTTCTGCTACCCAGGATTTGCCCCCACTCCTAATCAGAGGTCCTTGTAAAACCCTCTCCTAATGACTTATCTGAGTGCCATGTACCTCCTTTGTTTCTTGGTGTCAGCCTCTTGTCATCAAACACTGTGTTCCAATCTGTTGAGTAGTTGCCACTCCTGCAAACATTGAGAAACAAATTGACAAGGGGCATGGAGGTGAAACTTGGTTGTGATAATCTCCAGAATTCTAAGCTACTGAGGTCAGAGTGGTTGGCCATATACCTTGGCCTCAGTCCACCCATATACCTGGCTTGATGGGTTCAGCTGCGACAGACACATCCTTAACTTTCTCCAAGTGGCAATCACTGGCGGATTTCCACACTCGAGGGAATTACCTCTGCTGGAATTGCAAAGCTCCTGTTTGGCCCGAAGTTTCTCACTCAGGCCAGCTGATCAGGAACAGCAAACTGTGTTCCCAGTGGCAACAGTGTGGTGCAAATAAAGCTTAGTGACGGAGGACATGCCCCTTTTTACAGCACCAGTTGCTATAAAGCAGGTGTTTAAAGGGAATGTGGAAAATAAGAAGGTAGCTCTCAAAAGTACATGGGGTTGGGTATTAAGATATCGTACTGGGGGCTGTTTTGGACTGGGGGAGGTATTAGATGGGGTGAAGAGTCAAACATTGGGGTGGAGTCAGAGCGGGTTTGGATTTGGATTTGGGGGATGAAGATGGATGGGGTGAGCAGAGTCAGGGTGGGAATGAAGGGCTGAGGGAGCAGAGTCAGGCCAGGGGCGGAGTCTGACCAGAGGGGTGGAATTAGAGTTGGGTGAGGTGAAGTCACAGTGGGGTGAGGGTGGAGTCAGATGAGGCGGAGTCAAAGCAGGATGAGGGTGGAGTCAGAGTGGGGTGAGGGTGGAGTCAGTTGAGGCAGAGTCAGAGCGGGGTGAGGGTGGAGTCAGAGCAGGGTGAGGGTGGAGTCAGATGTGGTGGAGTCAGAGCGGGGTGAGGGTGGAGTCAGAACAGGGTGAGGGTGGAGTCAGATGAGGCAGAGACAGAGTGGGGTGAGGGTGGAGTCAGATGGGGTGGAGTCAGAGCGGGGTGAGGGTGGAGTCAAATGGGGTGGAGTCAGAGCGGGGTGAGGGTGGAGTCAAATGGGGTGGAGTCAGAGTGGGGTGAGGTGGTTTCGGACAAGAGGTGGAATTGAATCGGGGGTGCATAGTTGGAAAAGGGGTTGGAGTAAACTGGGTTGGAGGCGGTGTAGGGTTTTTGGTCAGGAGGAGCTGAGTTGGAATGGGGGGGGCAGAGTTGGATCCAAGATGGAGATGGTCAGAAAGGAAAGGGGGGATTAGGCTGGGAATAGGGGGGGCATCAGTCAGACCAGGAGAAAGGTGAGGGTGGTTGGACCTGAGGGTGGGCACAGACAGACCAGGAGGCGGGGTGTTGGGCTGGGTGGGAATGTGTGCGACTGTGGGGTGAGGGCTCTGTGTCAGACCAGGGGTGTTGGACTGAGGGGGAAGATGTCTGGTGTTGAGTTGGATCGGGTCAGATTTGGGGGGGGTGGGGTGGGGGGGGAGGGGGCGGGGGGGGGAAGGTTGGGGGGGGGGGGGGGGGGGGTGGTATTCAGACCGGGCCCGAAGGATGGGTGATTGAGTTTCCAGTGTCATGTTGGGCCAGTGTCAGACGGGGATGTGGGAGTTTGGACTGGGGCTGCAGGGGGCAGTGTCTTGTGTTGGGCTAGGCCAGGGCGCACCAGGAATTGGGGGGCAGGGGTGCATGGTTGGGGATGTTGTGGAGGGGGTCCTCCAGAGCTCGGGTGTTTGGGGCGTGTCCCATGCGAAGCATGGTCTGGGTCTTTATATAGCTACACCAAAGTTAAAGGTGCTTTTGTTTCCTTCTAACCCTTTCAGAGTCAGCATGAGTGTAAAACTCGCAGAAACACCCAAAGTTAAGAGTTTAAAGTGCTTTGTCATTTGGTTTCCAGCCCAATGGAATTATCCAGAGGAAGTTAGCTCTTCTGGACAATTGCCGAGTAAACCCTTAAGCAGGAACTTCCAAGAGGGATTTCCCAGCACATCACCGGGGTATCCCCACCCTCAAATACGATGCTGGGGAGCCAGGAAGATTTGCAAAGTTGCAAATTTGCGAATAATTACTGTGCTTGCTGATGGTTAAAGATTGACAGTTTTTTAATCAGGTGATTCTGACATTGACGCAGAAACTGTTCATCATAATTAGATGGTTCTAATTCAAGCTGCGGGAAGTTAAAATTCAGCTTTAGAGTTTGTGTCTGTCCAATATAAAGTGCACAATCTTTCCCACTAAGGACATGTTCTGAATTCTAGAGAATTAATGTGTACATTGTCAGACTAAGGCTAAGGAAACCCAGGTGCACCTAGGATAATTGCTGGGATTTATGCAGCTACAACCCCACAATTTACTAAAGCAAAACACTGGTAAACTTCTTACTGCCTTACAAGTTATCCACAGTTAAATCTTGCAGATTCCATTCGTGAGTGAGGCTACGTTATTACAAAAGGGCCTGGATTATTTTAGAGCTGTCCAGCACTGAAATTAGGGTTAGAGAATCTGTGGATGTGGTAGTAATTTTAAAAAGTTCCAAACTATTGAAGCGGTTATGTATAAAACTCAAGAGCTGGAATCTTATGGAGGTCTTGGTTGCCAGCTAGAGATGGTGAGACCCCCCCTTTGCCTCTTCTCGTAAGAGACTAGGAACACTACATCATGTGCTATGCAGGCATTTAATAGGCCAATGCTTACCCTGGGGTCAAAGACCTCTGGTTGGCCAGCAGCTCTCTTTAACAATAGCACCACCAGTGAGCCATTAGCTGCAGCCGTTAAGAAACCAGCTCAAGGCCTCAATCATCACTTCAGCCTAGACCACAGGTGAGTGGTGCAGGAGTGGGGGTCATGGGGTGGAATTCACAGGGGAAGGGGTTGATGGCAGCAAAGGCAGCTAGTGGCAATCAGGGGTGTTCCCTTCCTGAAGTCATGTCCCTTGATCTGGCACTAAGTGTCTTTGAATAATGGGAACCTGTCCACCTCATCTGTATGGAAGCCCAAAAGCAACCCCACACATTTGCTTGTTATGCTTCCCACATGAGGACCCCACATCCCACCACGGGATTCTTCCAGATGTGGTAGGATTATGCTCAGTCCCAACATGCTGAGTAGCCAATTAGCAATAGAAGGCTTCCAGCATTTACTCGCAAACAGAAACAAATTAGTGTAACATGAACACTTGAATTCAGAAAGCCGTTACTTGGTTAGCGTCTGTCACAAAACACTATTCTCAAGAAACTCTTCAGGAACTCTTATTAGTTAGAACCTGTGGCTATAATTAAAACTTTATTTTAAGTGAGGAAAACAAATAGTCATTTTTTACTATTGCAGTTATTAATATTTCCTGCAACATTAAGCCACAGCAGATTTTTATTAGCTGCCACTGGTTAAGAATATACAAGTGATAACTCTGTGAATATTTCAAGGGCAGATTTTAAAAATTCACACTCATAACTTGGAGTTTCATGTCCGAAGAGCACCATTCAACATTTAGGCCTAAAATTGACAGAAATCCTTTCCAGGCAGTTGATATTCACACCTGAATTCCTGATGTGCTCTCTCAGCACAAAGAACTCCATATCAGGAGTACAAATATGCAAAGCCTAACATTATCAACTTGATAGCTGTACACTGACTGCTGCAGTGAGTGGAGGGAAGTGCTAACATTGCATTGTGGCTTGATATGGGCTGATTTTAACCCTGAGAGTGCAGGCGAGGTTGCACTTGCTGAAGTATCATTTCTATGTTATGGACAGGGGAGAAGAGATAACAGAAATCACCAATTTGCTTCCCTTCTCTCCAAAATCAGTGTGTTTTATTTTGAAAAGGTAAACATGTGCATTTCTAAATCACTTTTTATGCCTGGTCAACAGTACCAGCAGCAGACTTTAGTGGATTTAACAAAAAGGCTTATATATTCACACACTCTGAAAGATCTATGCAATATCAGTCGCACACTACACGCTCAAGAAAGATAATTCAAGAAGGTGGTGCACTTCTACAAGTATAAACCAAAAGAATGGTTCACAATTCACATGCCTTTGAGTCCAGTGAAGAAGGAAGCTGTTCCCACTCTTGAATTGATGCTCAGGTAAGTTCAGATGGCTGGGAGTCTGATATCAAGATTAAAATGAAGAGAAGATTGTCCAGCATAGCATGTAGTCAGACACTCGTGGCTGTTGTATCAGGAGGGCCAATTACTTTACTGATGAACTTGAAACTTGGATTCAGGCTTGGAGGCTTTTAATAATATTTTTAAACTTGGTTCTTAAAAGGCTAAAGTGGCACAGCTTTTTCCTGTAGCTGTTTCTTGTCAGTATTATTCTGCAGATTGCCTCCAGGTCCTTTATGGGTATTGTGATAAAGGGATTTCTGTATTAGAAAACCTGTTTCAGTCATATGGTCAACAGCCATTGATATACAATAGAAGGTCTTTTACACTTGTGGATAAATGGCCTAGTTAGTTTTCCTACATTCCATTGCAAGCCTGAATACGTGGGTTGGAATTTTCCAGCTGCTCATGCCCTGCCACCACTGCCAACGAGAATGGAGAATTCAGCCAAGTCTCCGTTCACTGCAGCTGGACCGGAGAATCCCAGCTACATGCGAGGTCGGAGAATCCAGTCCATAAAGACTGGAGTCCATTGTTCCCTATTTTAGAGTAAGCTTTAAACAATGGAAGGTGGTTGAACTCTTGGCTCTGAGCCAGAAGGCTGTGTTCAGGTCTGGGACTTAAACACAAAAGTCAATGCTGACACTCCAGTACAATACTGAAGGAGTGGACTTCAGAAGTAGCCTTTCAGATAGAATATAAAATGAAGACCAATTTTTCCTGAGGTGGATGTAAAAGATTCCATATTTTGAAGAAAGCCCAGGGCATAATCCTCAGAGTCCTGGCCAGTATTTATCTCTGAATCATCATCACATAAATAAAGAATTTGGTGCTGTTTGTGGGAGCTTGCTTTGCACAAACTGGCATCCATGTTTCCTACATTTCCACAGTGGCTACACACAAAAAACATCCTGAAGAGTTATGGACTTGAGAAGTTAATTCTGTTCTTCTCTCTCCACAGAATTGTTGAGTATTTCCTGTTTTCACACCAAAAGTACTTAATTGGTTGTAAAGCACTTTATGATGTCTGATGGTTGTGAAAGGCACTATTTAAATGGAAGATTTCTTTTTTATTGGCCAAACATATATCCAATACTGTTTCTATCCACCAGCTTCCAATCTGTTTCAATCAGGGATCTTGCCATGGCTTTCCACTTAGCCCAGTTAAATTGTCAGCATGCTTCTATAGAAGTCATAGGTCTCCTATTACCAATTATGCATGAAATTCCCACCCGAGTCTGACAAGCTGCCAAAACCAGTGGTGTTAAAATTGGAGTTCTGGGGAAAAGAATAGAATTTGGTGCTGCTCAATATTAATATAGAATCCTGAAATCATAGAATAGTATAGAACAGATAGACCATTTGGCCCATCGAGTCTGTACCAGCACTTCAAAAACAATGCAGTTAGTCCGACTTTCCTGTCCTTTCCCCATATCTCTACAACTTCTTCACCTTTAAGTATTTATCCAGTCCTCTTCACAAAGCTACTATTTAATTTGTATATATTAAAATTTTTTGCCTCTGGTTTTTAAAAATGAACACTCTGATTACCAACCCTTCAGTCTTGTTAGCCCTGGCTCCACTAGAAGCACTCTTGCCTCTTAACTGCTTCTGCACTCCATTCTTATCCAGTGAGGAGAGTTAAGATACCCCGATGTCTCAATTTCTGAGGTTATCTGGTATTTAGAATAAAACCATGACAGAACTGAGAAGATATTCTCAAAGGATCATGGAATTGGATAAATTTGTGATCCCATGTTTCCAGCAGAGGGTAACTTGAGGAGATTGGTGGTCAGAGATAGGAGTGGAATAACGTAGAACTGATTCTTCAATGTTCCCTTTCAGGCATGGCACTATCCTGGGAATGTCGGATGAGGAACAAATTAATTGATCAGACATAATGCATACAAAAACCAAATCAATGCTAGAAAAATAGAACTGACCACACTACAGCCCTGTACTATACCCCTATAACCTGGTGTTGTTAAAACTCTTACTGTGTTTACCCCAGTCCAACGCCGGCATTTCCACATCACTATACCCCAAAAACAGACATAGAAAAATCCATGAGCAATTCGGAAGTAAATGGTGTTGGAACAGTAATTTTACACAGCATCAGAGGCCATGTGCATAGTTCCTGAATGGAAAGATTTTCTGAAAAATGCTCTCATTATTGGCAGATGGTCCAATCCTCATGTGTATTCAGCTGATTCGCCCCAAGACATTATGAAAGCCTGCTGTTTGGTAGATCTCCTCAATTATGCTAATCTTGTAGACTTAGTTGCCAGCTGAGAACAGCAACAAAGCCACAAGCACATTTGGCTTACTACAGACATTTCCTTTTTTATTTCAGAACTAATTCAATCAAAATGGCCAAAGTACTGTAGTCTTTACAAATATATGTACAGAGCAATTTCCAGCAGATCTGGACTTGTGTATTGCCATCTGCTTACTAGTATTCAAAACTGATTTGTTTATTTTATAGGTAAAGGCGGAATGAAGAAGAGTATTTCTAGTTCAAAGCATTCCCCTTGGACTTTCCTTTCTCTTTAACTAGTACATCAAGGTCTTCTTTAGATGCTCGACATGGGAATTTCAAAATATCTAACAATCTCTTGTATTTTGTGCCAGGTATGATATAAGAAGAAATGCCAACATGGACTGGCTTATATTGTTTTGGAGAAATGTCAATTCCAGGCCTGATAGAAGAACCTGAGTGATCTTGCCACCACCACCACCACCCCGCCACCCCTCCTCCCCCGGCTCCCCCAACCCTTCCTGAAAGAGGAAGTTTTCCTGCCGAATACCTTTCCAATTCTCCTTCCCTCAACATTCTCCTCTTCAAGATTAAAAGGAGTTTGGTCGAAGGCCTTCTAACCTTGCTTTCTTACATTTCCCAGACACAGCTCCTCACACTGGCCCAGTCTTTGTCAATACTTGCTGTTAGTGGTATTGGAGAAGGAGGTATGATCTCGCTGCATCGAGCAGGCAGCAGCAACATAAAAGAATGCCATTTTGCTGGTCAATAAAAGGCCCAAAGGAATTAAAGGATTCATTGACAGGGATTTGCAGGTATTCAACATTTCTTGTTCAGTTCTGTTCAGTGGGGTTATATAATTCAATTCATTACTGAAAGTGCTTTTGTTGCTGCTTTCTGTTCAGATTCAGCAAGTCTGTGTGAGGCACCGTGGCAGCTCCCATGCTGCTTATATACTGCGGCACTCCCCGGTGCCAGGGCTGCTCATGACTCCAGGTCAGCTGGATGGTTGATTGTTGGGCAAAGAATATCTTTGCCCAGAGGGTAAAGATACAGCACAGTAGTTAGCACTGCTGCTTCATGGTGCCAGGGACCCGGGTTCGATTCCCGGTTTGGGTCACTGTCTGTGTGGAGTTTGCACGTTCTCCCCGTGTCTGCGTGGGTTTCCTCCAGGTGCTCCGGTTTCCTCCCACAGTCTGAAAGACGTGCTGGTTAGGTGCATTGACCCGAACAGGTGACGGACTGTGGCGACTAGGGGAATTTCACAGTAACTTCATTGCAGTGTTAATGTAAGCCTTACTTGTGACCAATAAATGAACTTTAAAAACTTTAAATCTGTTGTAAAGGTGGCTTGTGACCTAGGCAATCAGGCACCCTAAAACTGAAGTGGAAGAGAAATACAATTGGAGTTATGTCTCCACAAGGGCAGTGGTTGAGATGACAACAGGGCTGTTGAAGATGACTTCTGCTGACTGGAACGTTTAGGCGGTTACCTGCAGAGTGCATGTCACTTATCATTATGGTATGCTGTGCTCTGCACAATCTGGCACTGGAAAGGGGTACTTGAGGATGAGGACACCAAGAAACCACAGCCGCTTTTGGCCCTGCCAATCACACACATGACAAGCACAAAATTCAGGCCCATGTTTTAACAGCAGCAGACCTGCTCCTGAATGTTTTTTATTGTTTGTTCTCAAGATGTTTACATTGACATCGAGGATGGTGAAAAATATAAAGCATTGCTGTTGGATATTAAACTTTTGGAAGGTGTTTGTCTAATTCCTGGAGACAGCATTTTAACCTGGGGATTTAGAGAACATGTTGAAGCTATAGCCAGTTGTCTGACACAACAGACACCCCAAGTCAGCATTGCCCCAACTGGGCAGCCTGCTCAGTGCACTAACACAGTAAATGTGTTTCTTGGCAGCAAGGTGACCCTGTATCATTGACCATTGCTGCGCAGCTGATGGCAACGTCAAAATTCGATGTAGCAAATTCGAAAGTGCACATGAACTGATCATTGGTACACCCACATTGACAAAAATAGATGTGACATTCTGAAGGTGCCATGACAGATTTTGCAATTAGAAACATAGAAACATAGAAAAACTACAGCACAAAACAGGCCCTTCGGCCCCACAAGTTGTGCCGAACATATCCCTACCTTTCAGGCCTACCTATAACCCTCCATCCTATTAAGTCCCATGTACTCATCCAGGAGTCTCTTAAAAGACCCTACTGAGTTTGCCTCCACCACCACTGACGGCAGCCAATTCCACTCGCCCACCACCCTCTGTGTGAAAAACTTCCCCCTAACATTTCCCCTGTACCTACCCCCCAGCACCTTAAACCTGTGTCCTCTCGTAGCAGCCATTTCCACCCTGGAAAAAAGCCTCTGAGAGTCCACCCGATCTATGCCTCTCAACATCTTATATACCTCTATTAGGTCTCCTCTCATCCTACATCTCTCCAAGGAGAAAAGACCGAGCTCCCTCAGCCTATCCTCATAAGGCATGCCACTCAATCCAGGCAACATCCTTGTAAATCTCCTCTGCACCCTTTCAATCTTTTCCACATCCTTCCTGTAATGAGGTGACCAGAACTGAGCACAGTACTCCAAATGGGGTCTGACGAGGGTCTTATATAGCTGCATCATTATTCCCGGACTCCTAAACTCAATCCCTCGATTGATAAAGGCCAGCACACCATACGCCTTCTTAACCACCTCTTCCACCTGGAGGGCCAATTTTAGAGTCCTATGGACCCGGACCCCAAGGTCCTTCTGATCCTCTACAGTACTAAGAGTCTTTCCCTTTATATTGTACTCCTTCATCCCATTTGACATGCCAAAATGGACCACTATGCATTTATCTGGGTTGAAGTCCATCTGCCACTTGTCTGCCCAGTCTTGCATCCTATCTATGTCCCTCTGGATCTTCCGACATCCTTCCAGACTATCCACAACCCCACCAACCTTCGTGCCGTCGGCAAACTTACCAACCCATCCCTCCACTTCCTCATCCAGGTCATGTATGAAAATGACAAACAGCAAGGGCCCCAGAACAGATCCCTGGGACACACCACTGGTGACCGACCTCCATTTAGAAAAAGACCCACCTGTACACACTCTCTGCCTCCTTTGGGCAAGCCAGTTCTGGATCGACAGGGCAGCAGCCCCTTGGATCCCATGCCCTCTCACTTTTTCTAGAAGCCTTGCATGGGGGACCTTATTGAACGCCTTGCTAAAATCCATATAAACCACATCTACCGGTTTCCCTTCGTCAATGTATTTGGTCACATTTTTGAAGAACTCCACCAGGCTCGTAAGGCACGATCTGCCTTTGACAAAGCCATGCTGAGTATTCTTGAGCATACTAAACCTCTCTAAATGCTCATAAATCTTGTCCCTCAGGATCTTCTCCATCAACTTACCAACCACTGAGGTTAGACTCACCGGTCAGTAATTCCCTGGGCTATCCCTATTCCCCTTCTTGAAAATAGGAACCACATCCCCAATCCTCCAATCCTCCGGCACCTCTCCCGTCTCCATCGACTACGCAAAGATCATTGCCACAGGCTCTGCAATCTCTTCCCTAGCCTCCCACAGTAACCTGGGGTAGATCCCATCCGGACCCGACGACTTATCTATCTTGATGCCATTCAAAGATTCCAGCACAACCTCTTTGTTAAAGTCCACACACTCAATCTTTTCAGTCCACCGCAAGCCCGCAGTGCATCCACCCAAGTCCTTCTCCTCTGTGAAAACCGAGGCAAAATACTCATTGAGCACCTCTGCCATTTCTACTGGCTCCGTACAAATTTTCCCACCTTCACCTTTTATAGGCCCTATTCCTTCACGTCTCATCCTTTTACTCTTCACATATTTATAGAACGCCTTAGGGTTTTCCTTAATCCTACCTTTGGCAGCCTTCTCGTGACGCCTTCTGGCTCTCCCAATTTCCTTCTTTAGTCCCTTCCTACAAGCCATATACTCATCTAGATCCCTATCTTCGCCAAGCTCTCTGAACATTTTGTATGCTTTCCCTTTTCGACTAGGTCCCGCACAGCTTTCGTACACCACGGTTCCTTTAACCTACCAACTCCTCCCTGTCTGCTCGCAACGTTGTCCTGTAGAACTCTAGACAGACATTCCTTGAAAAACTGCCACCTCTCTTCAGTACATTTCCCCGAGAATACCTCCTTCCAGTTTACTCCTCTAATTTGCTGCCTTATGTCTTCATATTTCCCCTTACTCCATATAAACGCTTTCCTAGCTTGCCTGATCCTCTCTTTTTCTAATGCAAGCATAAAGGAGATAGAGTTATGATCGCTATCCCCAAGATGCTCTCCCACTGAGAGATTGCAGATGATAGGAGAAAAGCAGCCTTATGCTACTCTGGAGGTGAATATTTGGAAGATGTTTTTGAGAAAGTTATGCCAGCTCAATACAGAAATTACTGACTCAGCAAAAAAATGCACTGGCAACCTATTCCAAGAAGGATCCTACATACAAAACTGTTATTTTTTGATGCATTAAGCCAGAAGCGAACAAGACAATTTATCAACATTGCACATGATTGAGGAAACTAACAAATACAGGTGACTTTGATGATGTTGAACATGTGAAAAGGAAATCTAAACATTAACTATTAAAGGCTGTCTCTTTCGTCAATTATATTGAAAAGCACGCAAGAAGCTGCCCTTGGAGCTGCTCAATTTAACAAGATCACTATCACTTTCTGAGTCCAGAGGTACTGAAGTTGAGGATGCAGTGGGGCTGCTGGTGGTCAGCTGCTTACAGACTTTGTTTCCTTCAAGTGACCAGGTGAAGAATTTCGGAGTTTTAAAATCAGCCTTTCATTACAAGGGCTCCAGTGCTCCAGCTGATGGCACAGTCCAGAGCATTGGATACACAAACAGATATGCTTCCAGATTTCATCGCAAGTAATTAGCATATATCAGTGTAAAGACATGATATGCCTTATCACCCTTAACCTAACAACTTGTGTCTGAGTTGTAGGTATCAATTATCTTCCCATGTCCAAGACTCCTAGTGTTTGATGAATTCTTGAAGGCTAGGGATGTTTGATATATAAACAAGCTCTCTGTTCAAGCTGTAAACAGTGTTGCCTCCCGATGTTATCTTTAAACCATTTGGTTGTCTGACCAAATTGGAGAACAGCAACTTTTACAATCTGTGAGTGTTGACACCTGTGATGTTTCTGCCTGAGAACTAACAGCCTGCAGTTTGTGCCCTTAGGTACTTGCTCACAGCTAGCAGTGTGTGTGATTTTTCTGCTAAACTGCACCTTTTAACCCTTTCGGTGAGTGTGGTTACTAGTCCCCTTCAAAGCTGTCAATAGTAACTACCATACTCTAAGTCAACTCCTTTAAATACTGTTCACCACTCACATGTCAGAACACGACCTGCAAAGCAACACCACCAATCTCACAAATCAAATTGTGACTTGTCCAAACAATTATCCAACCTGGCCATGCTTACCCAGAATGTCCTGCTACTGGGAGACAGTGTACAGCTTGGGGAAAATTTAACCACTTTGCTCACATTTGTTTCAAGTTTCAAGTTTTACCCATCTAACTCAATGATGAAGATCAATACTACAAGAAGATTGCCACAACAAAAAGGAAAGGGAATGTAACCAATTAGCAGTGGATGAGTCTGAATATACTTTTTTGCTCCCTTTTGAACACACAACCAGCCACGTGCGAGAATGACCATTGGCAGTGTGGAAATAGATATATTCAGAGATACAGGAGCATCTGCCATTATCATGGCAGACAAAAAGTTCAATAAACTTCAGGATTGCCTATTATCTCCAAACCAAGGAATGGGAGAATTTTCTCTTACAATAGTTACAAATCATTGATAATTATTGGGACATTTGAAATGCTATTCTTATTGAAATATACAAGAATGTATGCTGTATTCCATCATTTCTGGAGAACATGCTTTTGGAGGACATGCTTCTCAATTTTCACACAGCACCAAATCTGCATGTGATGGCAGCTACATTCCCAGCTCCTACAAGCCAACAACATTCTTGTCCCAGGAATTGACCACATCTTAGAGCACCAAATCAATCAGTGTTTGCCATGTTAAGTAGCCACAATATCAAATCATTGTGACTTGCTCAAAGTGTCTGAATTATTTCCAGGACCATGGAATTGAAGTTAGTGTTGATTTTGCTGATTTGCACACTGGGAAATACCTTTTTCCTCTCAGTTACAAATACAACATATTCCCAGCCATACAATGATTACATCTATTTCAAAGAAAACAATCTGAAATCTTGATCAGATTTTTGCCTTGTTTCTTCGAATGGTGAGAAGCGACAATTGTGATGACTTTTTCATGACGATGAAAAATAACGGTTGAGTGAGATTTACCTATAACTTCACCAACTAACCAAAGACATATTGAACTGTTTAAAGATGACCTATTTTATTAAAAAAATAAGTAAAGACACTGATTAAAGATGGATACAAGCAGTCACCTGATGTATTGTAAGTAATCACTTTTCTGGAAGGTTCCTATTTGGATTATACTACAAACCTACTCTGAGGTGTTGCATGAAATTTCACACATAGGAGATGTCAATGTCAAACAGAAGCTCTTGAAAAGAATGCATTAAAATCAAAATGTTGGATTTTTAATCCACTGTAACTCTCTCAAGACAATGGGAGCTGCTACCCAGCCAGCTCCACCTCACCAGATATTCAACACACTGGAGGATGAAACAACTCCACACCCTGTTGGTTTCTGCTCTCTCAAAATGTTTATGGGATGAAAGATCCAAAAACTGTGATTACTTGGCCTAAAACAATGACTCTGAGACATTTTAATCGAATGCCTCACTGGGACTATACAAACAGGAAGATAAATACTGGTTTTGCAAAGCCAGAAACATAAAAATCAGCAGAGTCATCTGGAATAGAACTAACGAAAAAGCAGTGATGAATCTCTCTGATCTAACAGTGTCTCCAGCAATGTTCAATACCTGAACTTCAATTTGATTCCAGGAAACCAACTCACCTTGCACAGCAGCATTCAACAAAGTATGGACAAGCAAAATAATTTAATGATATATTCTTTTAATTTTATTGAGACCTTAACTTACTTACTTGTGACATCTGCATGTGAGTTAATGGTATCTTTGAGCTATTCACAAAACTTTACAGCATTTAAACCTTTTTAGCCAGCTCTCACATTGTCTCCTTTTCTGCCAAACTGACTGCTTCCTGAGAGTGATTTATTTGTTTTCCTCACAAGATTCTGCTGTTATTGTTGGTTGTAGAGGAATCCCGGAATGCTACAGCATCATGTTGGCTGTGACCCAAGGGAGAGAGATCTTGTTAAACTGTGTTTTGCTGATGCTAATCATACCCATGAACCTCAGGGTGAAAGACATTGTCAGGTAAGACTCCTGAATTATTCTGATGCACAAAGAACAGCATATTGTGGAATTGTTTAGCCACATACCGCCACAATTGTTTAGAAAGTGATTTAGGTGTTTGGGGTTATCTTTAAATTTGTGGGTGGCATGGTGGCACAGTGGTTAGCATTGCTGCTTCACAGCTCCAGGGACCCGGGTTCAATTCTGACCTCAGGTGACTGTGTAGAGTCTGCAGAGTCACCTCATGCCTGCGTAGGTTTCCTCTGGGTGCTCCAGTTTCCTCCCACAGTCTGAAAGACTTGCTGTTTAGGTGCATTGGCCATGTTAAATTTTCCCTCAATGTACCTGCCAGAGTGTGACGTCTGGGGGATTTTCATAGTAACTTTATTGCAGTGTTAATGTAAGCCTACTTGTGATAAATAAACTTTAAATGTAGGTTAAATGAAAGGAGTCACGTGACCTGTACTGGAGTCTGTCTGTCAGTAACTCAGAATGCTTCAGTTGCTAGATCAAAAGAAAAGTCCTATTGTGTTATTGAAATGGAGGTGTCAAATGTTACCACACAAAGACGAAGATAACTCTTTCTAAGACCGCAGTGAGATAACTCTAAGTCTCCAAAAACCCAGAAAGGCGTTATTGAATTGTAAATAGGTGTGCTTGAACCAGTCCATTTGTTAGCAGATGAAAATCAGCAATAGTTAGAGATTTCTACACCAATACATGTGTGTTTCCCATTTCCATAGAGAGGACGGTAAAGACAAAAGTCTGAGGTCACGTTCCAATCGACTCAAGAACAGCTTCTTCCCTGCTGCCATCAGACCTTTGAGTGGATCTACCTTGCATTAAGTTGATCTTTCATGGGTATGATTTGTGATGTGATCAAATGTCATTATGTGATCTCAGTTCACTGGTAGATTTCTAGTAAGGTGATTTTCCAAACCGAATACTATGCTTGCTCCGAGAGAGAGAGAGATCTTTCAGCCTGTCTCTTCTGCTGAAGTCTTTCTCATCATCTCTCAGCAGTGATTGGAGTCTGGCCTGTTATACTGCACCCATTGTGTATTTCTATGCGGTTTTGGGTGGGTCTGTCTGTGCCAAGCCTTGGTTCAATATCCAGCACTTTGCATTTTAATGCCTCTTCATTAGACGGTGACGAGTTTGGATGTGTCTTTGAATTAAAGGAAATGTCTCTGTTTTTGATTTGTTTGTGATTTGTTTGTTTTTCACCTTCATCTTGGAAGGTGGCTTTGCATTTTTGCCTCAACTCAAATTGCAAAATTTCCAATCTGTTGAAAGTTTTAAAATCATGTTTTCAACATTAAAGGGGCATAGCCTCATGACAGTTGTTTCAAGTATTAATTGCCAATGAAAATGAAATGTTTAATTAATAGTGTTTTGTTTTTAGTCATTGATACAGTATATGAAATCTTGGTGTGCCATGCTTTCAGCTAATAACTAGTAGTTTGAATTGATCTTTAAACCATTACTGGTCTCTGTGGAAAGTCTAACAAAGTCACCCTTCAAAGCATTGAAATAAACATTTGCAAGCATTGAATCTGATTCTGGTATTGATTTCTCAGATACAGAACATGAGTTAAATGAAATCCTACCCATGAGAGAAAACATCCACCGTACTTAAGTGATAATGTTCCACAGTGAGTTATTTTTAGTTGATGAACAAATCTTTCATCCCATTGAATATGACTGAGTGCATTGTTAAGTAACAGTTTTACTGGTGAAGGTGAAAGTTCAAATTGTGTTTGAGTTTGTTGTTTACATTGTTTATACTTTTGGAAAGAGATCGTGGAAACACATTATGAGAAGAATTTTACCGCCATGTCTGCCCGAAGTTCATACAATCCTGCCTGAGGCCAACGGAGAATGCTGGAATCGGGGTAGGCGTGCCGGTAAAATTCCGGTCATTATGTCTCTCATTTAGGGATGGTGGGGGTGGGAGAGTGTAGTGTGCTGATAATTGGCTTGTACACTTTATCCACTTAATGCTACCATGTAGAATGAGTCTACAAAAGAATAAATCAATCAATCTTTTAACAGCAGATGAAGCAGTTTTGCTTCTGAATGTTTCTTAGCATTCCTTCACAAGATTCCTTCAGAAGAACTTTACAGTATAGTGCATAATGGGCGTATAATCATCAGGGCACAGGAACATGGGATCCAACCTTCTTCAGTAGAAAAGGGGAGAATATTATTGATATACAGCTGATCAGACTTGAAAAGGATAAAATACCTGGTCCAGTTGGATTGCATCGCATGTATTAAAATTAGCAAGAAAAGCAATAGCTGAAGCATAATTATATATAAACATTATTTCGAAAAGGGAATATTGAAGATGACTGGCTAACAGCTACTGTTATTCCTATAGTAAACTAAGTAGATATAACAAGTGCATCGAGACTATAGAACAGTCAGATTAACATTGGTGGTAGGAAAAGTAATGGAATCTTTACTCAAAGATGTGACAGAAAAACATTTAGAAATCAAACCTATAGGAATAATCAGTATACATTCAAGAGGGGAATACCAACCTTACTGAATTCTTTGAAGAAATAACAGAGTATACAATTGAATGCAATTGACTTGGATTTTCAAGGAACATTTGATAAAGCACCGCTTTCTCAAATAATAGACTCACGTCTAAGGTCAGAGTTTGAAGAGGCAGGAAACAAATAGGAGAATTAATACTGTCTCTGCCACTGATTTCACACAGAATCACAGAATCCTTATTGTGTAGGAGTGCATTTGACCCATCAATTCTGCACCGGCTCTCTGAAAGAGCATTCTACTGAGTCCCACTTCCCAGCCTTGCATATTTTTTTCTTTTCAGGGAGCAATCCAATTCCCTTTTGAATACCATGTTTGAACCTGCCTCCACAACCCTTTCAGGAAGTTTATTACAGACTCCAACCACCTCCTGGGTGAAAAACATTTGCCTCGCATCACTTTTACTCCTTTTGCCAAAATATTTTGAATCAGTGCCCTGTAGCTCTTAATGCATTCTTGAGTGGGAACAGTTTATCACTATTCACCCTGTCACTATCCCTCAGGGACGTGAATACCCCTAACAAGTCTCCTCTCAGCCTTTTTTCCTCCCAGAAAACCAGTCCCAATTTTTCAATCTATGCTCAGAGCAATAGTTCTTTATCCCTGGAATCTCTCTTGCAAATCTCCTCTGTACTCTCTCCAATGCTTTCACATCCTTCCTCAAGCATGGTGTCCTAAAACACTATATTAGGTGTATTTGGATGCAGTACTTCAGATGAGGCTAACTAGTGTCTTATATTAGTTCAACATAACCTCCTTATTCTTTTACTCAATGCCCCTATTAATAAAACCTAAGATACTATATGCTTTAACAATTGCTCTCTCAATCTGCCTTGCCAACTTTAGTGACTTGAGTGTGTATATACGGAGATCCATCTGTTACTGCACCTCCTTTAGAATTTTTCCCTTCATTTTATACTTTCCCTCCATATTCTTCCTGCGAAAACGAATCACCTCACACTTCTTTGCATTGAACTTCATCTGCCATTTATCTGCCCAGTCTATCAAGATGACTATGTCCTTTTGAAGTTCAAGATCATGCTCATCACAATTGACGTTTCCAATCTTTGTATCATCTGAAAGTTTGAAATCAAGCCTGAACATCACAGTCCAGATCATCAGTGTATATCAGGAAGAGCATGGACCCCAACACTGATTCCTGAAGAACTCCACCTTTCTCCAATCTGAAAAATAACCATTTGTTACTACACTGTTTCCTGTCACTCAGCCAATTTCTTATCCAAGTACCTACTTTCTCTTTTATTGCTTGAGCTAGAATTTTATGAACAAGCCTGTTCTGTTGTACTGTATTAAATGCCTTTTGAAAATGCATGTACACCAGATCAATAGTATTGCCCTCAGCAACCCTCTCTGCTGCCTTTTCAAAAGCTCCAGCAAGTTAGTTAAATATGATTTTCCCTTAATGAATCCATGCTGGCTTTCCTTAATTATCCTGCACATATTTAACTGACTATTGATTTTGCCTCAAACTATTGTTTCCAGAAGTTTCCCTACCACTGAAGTCAAACAGATTGGCCTTTAGTTGCCAGCTTTATCCTTGCATTTTTAGAACAAGGGTGTAACATTCACAATTCTTCAGTCCTTTGGCACCACTCCTGTGTCTAAGGAAAACTGGAAGATTATCATTGGTGTCTCTGTAATTTCCACTCTCACTTCCCTCAGTACACTTGGATACATTTCATCCGGTCCTGGTATCTCAATTTTAAGTAGACAGCTCTTCTGATACCTCCTCTTTCTCAATTGTAAATTCTTCTAATGTATCATTTACATCTGCTCACACCTTGGCCAGGGTAGCATCTTCTTCCTTTGTAAAGACAGATATAAAGTAATAATTTAATAACTCTGTTACTTCTCCTGCCTCCATGTGCAAGTCCCCTTTCTTTATCCCTAATCAGCCATACTCTTATTATTTATAAGCTCATAGAAGACCTTGGGATTCCCTTTTATGTTAGCTGCCATAAGTTCTGCTACAACTCAATGGTGCTGGCTGTTCCTCTGTGAGCAGAGACCTTTAATTTGCTATCTTGCCCACACAGATTTAGAATCTGAGCTGGTGCCTCGTAGTGGTGGAATACCTGATGCTGCATCCTCAGTGGGATTATTTTCCTCCCAGATCTGATCTTCTATTTTTCCTTCTTGGTGCTGAGAACGACTGGGAAGAAAATTAATACGAGTTAGGCCGAGTGAAAGAAGTGGTACATGAACAGGTAACAGTTTGAAGTTTGCAGATTTGAAGTTATCAAGTTTGCACTATCCATGTAGAAATGAATAATGGGAAACAAATCATATGCAGAAGCCTTGCTTGGTGTGTCACAGACACTCTGGTCTGATGCCCATGACCCTCTTTAGGAAAACAACTGCCAGGGCTTCTTGCACAGTCCGTGTAATTGAGATAATTTTGGAGTTTCCCCCCACCATCCTATCCCTCTATGGGCTGCTCTGTCCTGTTTAAAAAAAAAGAAGCCAAGCATCAGTGTTCAGAGGAGGAGGATAGACATATAAGGCTTGTGCATATGATGGATATGTTGAGAACCAGAAGGATCAAGATGTAATAATAATGCAAAGTGCTGAATGTATAGTATGTGAAATGCAAAGTGAGTGAGGAGTGGTGGGAGTAGTTTGTGATTGTACAAGTAGTAGCGTCTGAGGAGAAAATGGTGCTGATGTGTGGTGTGAAGAGGGAACACAAGAAAGTAAGAAAGGAACAGGAGCAGATTACATGGCTTGTCAAGTCTGCACCACTATTCATGGCTGATCTTGGGTTTCATCTTCACTTTCCTCATTTGCTCTCTGTATCCCTTGATTCCCTGAGAGGCCAAAAATCTGTCTAATTCAGCCTTAACTGCATTCAATGATGGGTATCCTCAACCCCCTGGGGTACAGAATTCCAAAGATTCATCGCCAATTAACTGAACTAATTTCTCCTCAGCCCAGTCCAAAGCAATCAACACCTGAGACTGTGTCCCTGTATCTTAAACTCCCCAGCCAATGGAAGCAACCTCCCAGCATATATCCTGTCTAGACCCTTCAGAATTTCAATGTGATCACCTCTTATTCTTCTAAACTCCAGAGAATATAAGCCCATTCTTAAATGCACAGACCAAAGCTGCACACAGTATTAAAGATGCAATCTCACCAAAACCCTATAGAACTGTAGCTGGACTTCTTTATTCATGTATTTCAATTCCTTTTCAATTGAGGCCAAATCCTATTGCCTTCCTAATTTGAGTTTTACAGCTCAGAAAGAGGCCCTTCGGCCCATTGTGTCCATGCCAGCCATCAAGCACCTATCTATTCTAATCTCATTTTCCAGCATTTGGCCCATTGCCTTGTATGGCATTTCAAGTGCTCATCTCAATGTTTCTTAAATGTTGTGAGGTCCCACTACCAGCCTTTCAGGCAGTGAGTTCCAGATTTCCACCACCCCCTGGGTGAAAAGGCTTTTCCTCGCATCTCTTCTAAATCTCCTGCCCCTTATCTTAAATCTATGCCCCCTGGTTATTGATCCCAGTACTAAGTGGAAAAGTCTCTTCCTATCTATGTCCTTCATAATTTTGTACACTGTGATAATGTCCTCCTGTGGAGATGCCGGCGTTGGACTGGGGTAAACACAGTAAGAAGTTTAACAACACCAGGTTAAAGTCCAACAGGTTTATTTGGTAGCAAAAGCCACACAAGCTTTCGAAGCTCTAAGCCCCTTCTTCAGGTGAGTGGGAATTCTGTTCACAAACAGAGTTTATAAAGACACAGACTCAATTTACATGAATAATGGTTGGAATGCGAATACTTACAACTAATCAAGTCTTTAAGAAACAAAACAATGGGAGTGGAGAGAGCATCAAGACAGGCTAAAAAGATGTGTATTGTCTCCAGACAAGACAGCCAGTGAAACTCTGCAGGTCCACGCAACTGTGGGCGTTACAAATAGTGTGACATGAACCCAATATCCCGGTTGAGGCCGTCCGCGTGTGTGCGGAACTTGGCTATCAGTTTCTGCTCAGCGACTCTGCGCTGTCGTGTGTCGCGAAGGCCGCCTTGGAAGCCCACGGATAACCTCACGATGCTCCACTTCTCCAGCTTCCACCCTAAACACGTTAAAGAAGCCATCCCCTACGGACAAGCCCTCCGTATACACAGGATCTGCTCGGATGAGGAGGATCGCAACAGACACCTCCAGACGCTGAAAGGTGCCCTCATAAGAACAGGATATGGCGCTAGACTCATTGATCAACAGTTCCAACGCGCCACAGCGAAAAACCGCACCGACGTCCTCAGAAGACAAACACGGGACACAGTGGACAGAGTACCCTTCGTTGTCCAGTACTTCCCCGGAGCGGAGAAGCTACGGCATCTCCTCCGGAGCCTTCAACATGTCATTGATGAAGACGAACATCTCGCCAAAGCCATCCCCACACCCCCACTTCTTGCCTTCAAACAACCGCACAACCTCAAACAGACCATTGTCCGCAGCAAACTACCCAGCCTTCAGGAGAACAGTGACCAAGACACCACACAACCCTGCCACAGCAACCTCTGCAAGACGTGCCGGATCATCGACACAGATGCCATCATCTCACGTGAGAACACCATCCACCAGGTACACGGTACATACTCTTGCAACTCGGCCAACGTTGTCTACCTGATACGCTGCAAGAAAGGATGTCCCGAGGCATGGTACATTGGGGAAACTATGCAGACGCTGCGACAACGGATGAATGAACACCGCTCGACAATCACCAGGCAAGACTGTTCTCTTCCTGTTGGGGAGCACTTCAGCGGTCACGGGCATTCGGCCTCTGATATTCGGGTAAGCGTTCTCCAAGGCGGCCTTCGCGACACACGACAGCGCAGAGTCGCTGAGCAGAAACTGATAGCCAAGTTCCGCACACACGCGGACGGCCTCAACCGGGATATTGGGTTCATGTCACACTATTTGTAACGCCCACAGTTGCGTGGACCTGCAGAGTTTCACTGGCTGTCTTGTCTGGAGACAATACACATCTTTTTAGCCTGTCTTGATGCTCTCTCCACTCCCATTGTTTAGTATCTTAAAGACTTGATTAGTTGTAAGTATTCGCATTCCAACCATTATTCATGCAAATTGAGTCTGTGTCTTTATAAACTCTGTTTGTGAACAGAATTCCCACTCACCTGAAGAAGGGGCTTAGAGCTTCGAAAGCTTGTGTGGCTTTTGCTACCAAATAAACCTGTTGGACTTTAACCTGGTGTTGTTAAACTTCTTATAATGTCCTCCCTCAGCCTTCTCTGTTCTGAAGAGAACAACACCAGCCTAACCAACCTCTCTTCATAGCTAAAATGCTCCAACCTAGGCAACATCCTGGTGAATCTCCCCTGCACCTTCTCTAGTGTAATCACATCCTTCCAATAGTGTGACAACCAGAACTGCACACAGTTCTCTAGCTGTGGCCTAACGAGCTTTTTATGCCTTCCTGCTCTCATATTCTATGCCTCAGCTAATAAAGGCAAATATCCCATTTGCATTCTTAACGACTTACTGACCTGTCCTGAAACCTTCAGTGATCTATAGACATGCACCCAAGTTCCCTTTAGTCCTCTGTACTTCTTAGCATCCTACTATTTACTGTGTATTCCGTTGCCTTGCTAGTTCTCCCAAAATGCATCACCTCACACTTTTGCTTGGAAAAGTGAGTATATTTTGAATTAGTGGGTTCTGTGATAGCTTGGTAAATGATGTAATAGTTGAGAATAGTAGGGGATGGGGTGAGAGATCTATTATCTTGTTGGTGAGAGAAGTGAAGAGCTTTGCTTACCCTTGTTTCTTTGCTGAGAGAGTTGAAAGGTGATTCTGCTGGCACTAACTCTCTCAAGCACATCTGTTTATCTTTGTTTAAAATGTATTAAGGGAAGCTTTGAAACAATTCCTTCATGGTCTTCATTTCCTCTGCTAGAACCTTCCGGGATGCAGCAGGAAAGTGGGCATGGAAGCAGAGAGGAATTACCTCAAGCTGCATGGATCATGTGAACAAGCTGATTGATTTTCCAGGCAATTGGGAGGGCAGCCCTCCTTTCAAGTTTGGTAAGGTTAGCCTAGCCCTTGCCTACTCTGTGCCTCAAACACAATACAAAGCCTGAGATCAAGTCAGTTCTTGTGATAGTAGAGATGAATTTGAAATTAATTCAGAGATGAATTCCAAGGTCTGCCTGTAGATGGTAGGCTAAACCTTTTAATGTTCCTGTTCTTTTATTTTCATATCTGGTATAGTCAGATAATGCTTCCACAGACAATTTTATTGAATTTAATTAAATATATTTACAATATAAGTGATTAATACTTCTGCATATTGTTAACAGAGCATAAGCAAGTGTTGTTTATGGAAAAATGTCACGCTTTAATTAAGGATATTTATCAAATTTGAAAAGTCAGCACAATATGTCAGGGAGTGAGACCAAGAGTTTTCTTGGGAGTTCTCTGGAACTTTAGCAGCTGATTAGCTGAAATCCTATTTACACATTGGTTTTTGCCAACCATCTGCACCTAGCCAGCAGCTTGGGAGAAATGCTGAGGATATTCCCAATGGAGAGGTCTCTTACTACTGCAGCTGTAGCAGATGAAAATAACAAGCAGATAATAAGCCATAATCCATCCCTGTGTTATTCATGATTCACATTGTTAAATTGAATGGATGAAAACCTTAAGTTCTGAAGAAGGTAATTGTGGAGGTCAGAATTCCTCTGGTCACGATGTGAAGCAACAAATCAAATTGTAAATATGTTCTTTTGAATCATGTTTTCCCAAAGTTTAGAAAGAAAGGCTGCAACAAAAAATAGAACTAAAGGGGACGATTCTCCCATCGTGACCCACAACTTTTCTGGCGGGCCTGGCTGGGAGATGCGCGTCGTTGGCCTTGTTCCGGGATTTACGCATGCCCCGGGAATGCATGCACATCCCCCAGAACCGGAGAACAGTTGGAGACCAGACCACACTGGAAACCGGCGGGAGGATAGGTAAGTCATTTGAATCTTTATTTAATTGATGTGATTTTTTGATTTGATTTATTATTGTCACATACAGTGAAAAGTATTGTTTCTTGCACGCTATACAGACAAAACGCACCATTCATAGAGAAGGAAACAAGAGAGTGCAGAATGTAGTGTTACAGTCATAGCTAGGGTGGAGAAAGATCAACTTAATGCAATGTAAGCCCATTCAAAAGTCTGACAGCAGCAGGAAAGAAGCTGTTCTTGAGTCAGTTGGTACGTGACCTCAGACTTTTGTATCTTTTTCCTGAAGGAAGAAGGTAGAAGAGAGAATGTCCGGGGTGTGTGGGGTCCTTAATTATGCTGGCTGCTTTGCCGAGCGGGAAGTGTAGACAGAGTCAATGGATGGGAGGCTGGATTGCATGATGGATTGGGCTACATTCACGACCTTCTGTAGTTCCTTGCAGTCTTGGGCAGAGCAGGAGCCATACAAAGCGGTGATACAATCAGAAAGAACGCTTTCTATGGTGCATCTGTAAAAGTTGGTGAGAGTCGTAGCTGACGTGCCAAATTTCCTTAGTCTTGTGAAAAAGTAGAAGACTGTGTGCCAAAGAAGCAAATCCGTGTGTTCCCCAACCGGAAACCATGGGTGAACAGGGATATCCACTGCTTGTTGAAGTCCAGATCTGAGGCTTTCTTAACTATAGTGTCAGCATGGGGGAACCGGACAGGTTGTTGGTGATCTGCACACCTAAAAACTTGAAGCTCTTGACCCTTTCTACTTCATGCCCGTTGATGTAGACAGGGGCATGTTCCCCTTTATGCTTCCTGAATTCGATGACAATCTGCTTAGTTTTGTTGACATTGAGGGAGAGATTATTGTTGCCACACCAGTTCACCAGATTCTCTATCTCATTCCTGTACTCTGTTTTGTCATTGTTTGAGATCCGACCCACTACGGTGGTGTCGTCAGCAAACTTGAAAATCGAATTGGAGGGGAATTTGGCCACACAGTCATAAGTGTGTAAGGAGTATAGTAGGGGGCTGAGAACACAGCCTTGTGCGGCACCGGGGTGTTGAGGATGATCGTGGAGGAGGTGTTGTTGCCTATCTTTACTGATTGTGGTCTGCGAGTTCGGAAGTTCAGGATCCAGTCGCAGAGGGAGGTGCCGAGGCCTAGGCCACGGAGTTTGGAGATTAGTTTCGTGAGAATAATAGTGTTGAAGGTTGACTTATAGTCAATAAATAGGAGTCTGACATAGGTGTCCTTGTTATCTAGGTGTTCCAGGGTTGAGTGCAGGGCCAGGAAAATGGCATCTGCTGTGGACCTGTTGCGGCAGTAGGCAAACTGTCGTGGATCCAAGTAGTCCGGGAGGCTGGAATTGATTCGTGCCATGACTAACCTTTCGAAGCACTTCATAATGATGGATGTCAGAGACACCAGCCGATAGTCATTAAGGCACGCTGCTTGGTTTTTCTTGGGTACCGGGATGATGGTCATCTTCCTGAAGCAGATAGGGACCTCAGATTGTTGTAAAGAGAGGTTGAAGATGTCTGTGAATACCCCCGCCAGCTGATCCGCGCAGGATCTCAGTGCACGTCCGGGTACCCCATCTGGGCCAGTCGCTTTCCGTGGGTTGACCTTCAAGAAAGCTGCTCTGCAATGGTGACCCCAGATGCAGGTTCATCCAGGGCTTCCAGGATGGAGGGCATGCTCTCGCTGACCTCTTGCTCAAAATGGGCGTAGAATGCATTGAGCTCATCAGGGAGGAGTGTGTTGGAGCCGGCGATTTTACATGCCTTCAACTTGTAGCCTGTTATGTCTTGCAGACCTTGCCATAGTCTGCGGGGATCGGTGTGGCTATCCTGGGACTCTAGCTTGGTCCGGTACTGTCTTTTGGCATCTTTGATGGATCTCCTTAGATCATGTCTGGCTTCCTTGTATAGGTCAGTGTCGCCTGACTTGAACGCCTCAGATCTGGACTTCAACAAGCAGTGGATATCCCTGTTCACCCATGGTTTCCGGTTGGGGAACACACGGATTTGCTTCTTTGGCACACAGTCTTCTACATGCTTGCTAATGAAGTCAGTTACTGTAGTGGCGTACTTTTTCAGGCTGGTCGCAGAGTTTTGAAATACTGACCAGTCCACTGACTCCAAGCAGTCCTGTAGGAGATCATCCGATTCCTCAGACCAACATTGCACGCCTTTCTTTGATGAATTCTCCCGCTTCAGTTTTTGCTTGTGAGCTGGTAGCAGGAGCACAGCCTTGTGGTCTGATTTGCCAAAGCGTAGACAGGTGAAAGAACAGTAGGCATGTTTGACATTTGTGTAGCAGTGGCCTAGGATGTTTGGGCCTCTGGTGGAGCAGGAGACATGTTGGTGGCAACATGGTAGTACACTCTTGAGCTTGGCCTGATTGAAGCCCCCAGCCACGATGAACAAGGCCTCGGGATGTTTCATCTCAAGGCTATTCGTAGTGGTTTATATTTCGTCCAGCGCGATCTTCACATCCGCATGGGGTGCGATGTAAACTGCCATCAGGATAACGGAGCTGAACTCCCGCGGAAGGTAGTAGAGGCGACATTTTAGTGTCAGGTATTCTAGGTTCGGGGAGCAGAAACTCGCCAGTGTTGCTAAGTCTAGGCACCACAAGGTGTTGATTAGGAAGCAGACTCCACCTCTCCTAGCCTTTCCTGAGGCCGCTGTGCAGTCCATTCGATGGATTGAGAAGCCCTCTGGTTGTAGGGCACAGTCTGGTGAGCAGGAGTGAGCCACGTCTTTCTGAAACAGAGTACACAGCAGTCCTTCAAATTCTCTTTGGAAAGTGAGTCTGGCTCTAAGTTCATCTAGCTTGTTTTCCAAAGACTGGACATTTGCAAGGAGTAAGCTGGGGTGGGGGCCCTTGGGACCGGGAACAAATTGTTTCACTCTCCCACCTGCAGCCTGCACATTTTTCACGCTTCCTGGAGTGTCTGCTTCTTTTCGAGCCTGGGAGACGGTGAGAGTAGTTTGCCGTTTTAAGGGTATGGTTGTGTCCAATGGGGTTCTTCGCTCTGGTTGGTGTGTTGATGGAGGAATTGTTGCCTTGCTTGCAGTTCCTGCGTCGGTAGATGTGTCTGCGCGGTTGGGTGTTCTCGGTCGCTGCTGGGCTGTGTTTTGACTTCGCCGGTCGATGGATATCCAGACCATGCTCTGGTGTGGACGGGTTGAAGGCCAGTAAGTGGATGATGTCCCTGGGGTCATGGTTGCAGATGAGTCCGTGTATCGGGGTCCACTGGCTCACTGCTGGTTTGGTAGTTTAAATATGTTTCAATGTCATTATCGAGAATCTCCCACCCCGCCAGGAGTACTTCATTCTGGCGAAGTTTAGAGTAGCTCCCCACATTCGGGGAACTAGCGGGAGACCCCCCGGAATGAAGGCAATTGGGGACCCCCAGGGGGTTGGGCTGTGGGGGGTGGTGCCCCCTGGCAATGCCAGCCTGTGCCCCCGGCATTGCCCAGGGGGCACCTTGGCATTGGGCATCAGGCAGTGCCAAGGGGGTGGGGCCTATTGTGGGCAGGGCCTAGGGGCAATCGGTGGCTGTGGGGGGGTCCCGATGCCACTCTATACGGCAATTGGTCTGGGATGGAGGGAGGGCAGCGATTTGGGTGGTCTGGGAGAGGCCTGCCTCCTGGGGAGGGTGTCTGACCCGGGGGAGGGTCTGCCAGGGTGAAGGGGGTGGGGGAATCGTCACTGCTGTGGCTGGGGTGGGCTGGATATCGGGGTGCTCCGGGGTGGGGGAGGGGGGGGGGTTAGGGTTGGCCCGGGAATTGTTGTGGGGGCCGCGATAGGGCCATGGGGGGACTGGAGGGGCAGCATTGCGGGGATCCCGGGCTGGCCAGCGATTGAGCTGGCCAGCAAACGGGGAGACTGACAGATTGGGACCACTGCGCATGCGCAGAATTCCAGAACTGTCAGACTCCGGCACGAATTGGCCCCGCCCCCCTGGGTTTTTGATGAGATTCATGATTGAGACCTTCTGCAGTGTACAGAATGTGGAGATTCGAGTGTGAAGTTGAACTGAGAATACAGCCATGATCTAGAACAGTTTTTCCACCAATTCAGCAATTTTGGGAGAATCGCCTACAAAGTTCTTAGTCCATTCCTGCTTTGCTGCCGAGTCTTTTTATTTTTCAACCTGAAGGTTTGGAGCAAGGTTTGCCAAATAGATTCTTCTTGTGCTCCTGCCTTTGAAAACACACAAAAAAGGCAACACCTTCTGAAGCAGAGAGCTCCAAGGTCATAAGACTCTCTAATAGAAAATAAGTTTCCTAATTTCTACCCTAAAAGGGCAATTCCTAATTTTAAAACAGTGCCCCCTAGTTCTGAAAACACCCACAAGACTGTTCAGGATCTGATATGCTTCAATCAGAGAAACAGTGAAAATAGGAGCAGGAATAGGCCATTTAGCCCTTCGAGCCTGTTCCACTATTCATTGTGATCATGGCTGATCATCCAACTCAATAGTCTTCCCTCCATGTCCTTTGATCCCCTTCACTCCAAGAGATTTATCTAACTCCTTCTTGAAAATATTTTGGCTTCAACTGTTTTCTGTAGTAGTGAATTCCACAGGCTTACCACTCTCTAGGTGAAGAAATTTCTCTTTATCTCAGTCCTAAAAGATTTACCCCATATCCTTAGACTATGACCCCTGCTTCTGAACAGCTCCACCATTGGGAACATCTTTCCTGCATCTCCCTGTCTTGTCCTAGGTTTCGATCAGATCCCCTCTCACTCTTCCAAACTCCAGCAAATATAATCCTAACTAATTCGATCACTCCTTGTACATCAGTCTTGCCATCCCAGGAATCAGTCTGGTAAACCTTCTCTGCATTCCCTCTATAGCAAGAACATCCTTCCTCAAATAAGAAGACCAAAACTGCACACAATATTTCAGGCGAACAAAGGTTGTGAGTGGAGCCCAGTCCATCATTCAACCCAGCCTCCCATCCATTGACACTGTTTACACTTCCCGCTGCCTCAGAAAAGCAGCCAGCATAATCAAGGACCCCACACACCCCGGACATACTCTCTTCCACCTTCTTCCATTGGGAAAAAAATACAAAGGTCTGAGGTCACGTACCAACCAACCCAAGAACAGCTTCTTCCCTGCTGCCATCAGACTTTTGAATGGACCTACCTCAAATTAAGTTGATCTTTCTCTACACCCTAGCTATGACTGTAACACTACATTCCGCCCTCGCTCCTTTCCTTCTCTATGTACGGTATGCTTTGTGTAGCGCACAAGAAACCATACTTTTCACTGTGTACTAATACATGTGACAATAATAAATCAAATCAAAAGGTGTGGCCTCACCAAGGCCCTGTATAACTGCGGCAAGACATCTCTGCTCAGATGGGGCTTCCTCTCCAATAGGGTTGGGAGTCCACTGAGAGAGCAACATTGTTGGTGACATCTAACAAGGCAGCAATAACTACAGAAATGATTCTGATCAATAACTGTGACATACATTTAATGGAACGACACTATCAATGCTTAATATGAGACAGGTCTAAACACCCATAATCCTTTGATGCATCTGGCATTCTTTCATAGATAGAATAGAATCCCTACAATGCAGAAGGAGGCCATTCGACCCATCGAGTCTGCACCGAGCACAAACCCACCCTGGCCCTATTCCTGTAACCCCACATATTTACCCTGCTATTCCCCCTGACACTAGGGCCAATTTAGCACGGCCAATCAACCTAACCTGCACATCTTTGGACTGTGGGAGGAAACCGGAACACCCATGCAGACATGGGGAGAATGTGCAAACTCCACACAGACAGTGACCCAAGCCGGGAATCGAGCCTGGGTCCCTGGCGCTGTGAGGCAGCAGTGCTAACCACTGTGCCACCATGCTGCCCCGTCAGTGGTGACATTCAGCACTCAAGCTTTGAATTATTTACTCCCGCAGCCTGCTGCAGGTAGTTCTACTCTCCAAATAACAATACTTCCTTGCTCTCCAAGTTGCCATAAATTCTCCTCTTTGATGAAGAGAAAGAAATTAGAGTAACATACAAACAAGGAACAAGAGTGCAATTATGAGTGCTTCTGTGAGGTACGAATCTTGTACTTTCAGCCAGAGCAGAGGCAAGCTGCACCATAGCCTGGGATGATTTTTGTTGCACTTCTCTGTCTGAGGCCTGAAAAGCTTTGGCTTGCTGATGGTCACGTGCAGAGGTGCAGGTCTCTCCTCTGTTACCATAGTTACTGGAAGCGATTGTGGCGCTTGGGGATGGACTAAGGAGCCGTTGTCCAGAATCCTAGCACTCTGAAAGGAGCCCTCAGACAGAGAAGACAGTCACCTCCTGCTCCCTCTCAAGGGAGCGTGCTGTTTACCAGAGATGGAGGAGCACCTGGAGGAGACTTGAGGTGCCTTGTCTATCCCTCACTTTGAACTGCTGCATTTGGCTCGTGGACAAGACAATGGTCTGCGCACATCACCAGCATCCACGATTGATTTTCTGGATCTACATGAGGGTCACCAACCTCTTGATGGAGGATGCCATGAGTGCACACAGCTGAGACATGGCAGCATAGATCACCTGGATGGGCTCTTCCATCACCTGTGCACGGATGTGCATAGCTTCTGGCAGCTCCACCAGATGTTCCCCCATCTCTCACTACAACTCTAGCAGGTTTTGTGTGGCCGACATCAGAGGCTTATTGTCAGCCTGGAGCTCAGCATGGACCTCGTCTCTGATGGTCCCCCGACTGTAAGAGCCCTCAGCTGTCATAGCCTCCATCAGGTGCTCACTCTCTCCAGCTCGTGACCTTGAGTGTAATTGTGAGCACACACCCACCAACATGAAGGTATCAGTGCTGGTAGATTTTGAGGGGAATGATGTGATACTGCCCCCTTTGAAATCCTTTTCCTCCTTCTCAGAGATGGACTACAAGCCTCCAATCTCAATGGCTTCCCATACTTTTGGAGTGCAGGGACCGGTATCAGAGAACACAAACAGTTGAGTTAGATCTTTTGTTCCCCCACCCATCCATATTTGCTGTAAATCTCCATTTGTCCAGTGCTGAACACGTGAGCTCAATGCCTCCTCTCTCTGAGGGCTGCACTCCATTTTTGCCATTTCCAGTAACTCATTACCCCAGGATCCAGCTAGTTCAATGGCCTCCTCCTCCATGGCTCCAGTATGTCTCATATTAAGCATTGATAGTGTCGTTCCATTAAATGGATGTCACAGTTATTGATCGGAATCATTTCTGCAGTTATTGCTGTCACTAACAATGTTGCCCTCACAGTGGACTCCCAACCCTATTGGAGAGGAAGCCCCACCTCTGAGCAGGGATGTCTTGCTCTGATGTCAGGCACTCCACCAGTGATTTTGATGCTCTTCCTACTGTTGTGGGCCTGTTTCTTCTGCAGCCAGAAAGAGGAATGCCATGTGTTTCCACTAAAAACTCAGCACAACACATATGCTCCTGGTATTCTCTGGTCCATGATGGGAGGTACAGAATATCTCCTCTGTACACATCTGCTCTAAAAGGATATGCTGGGGATAAGAAAAGATACACATCTACTTGCCATCACATTATGGCCATGCATCATACACAGCATGTGCTGATTTCCAAAATCTGTAGTATTTTGCTTTTGCTGACACTTTATGACCTCCAGTGAAGTAATAACAGCAGAGAAGGAGCAGCTCCAAGAAATTTCTCAGCCCTTACCTCCATGATCAAATGTTACTCTCTTAAAAGGAGGTCCTGTAGGGTCTTTGAGTTATCAGCTGTGTGAAGTAGAGCCAATTAACTTTTCTTTTAAAAGTCATGAAATAAAACATAAATATAAAAAGGTGTGTAAGCACTGAAACTATTTGCTGTTTCCGCTTGGAGAATTGTGTGATCAGTAATTTGGAACTATTTGAATGCAAATAAGTTAAATTAGTTTGGAAAAAATATACAACAATGATGAGGAAAATTCTGCTTCTTTCATGAAGCTGCAGACATGATTCTGAATTTTGAAGCATTAATTCTAGACTGTTTGAGAACTACACAGGAATGGTACAATTATACTTATGATACCGGTATGATTACAGTACCATTTTTAGTGTGGTGGGAGTGGACAGCGCTTAACTATACTACCTGGTTGCATCCCCCTATAATCAGAAATTGAGCTCCGCGAATGTGTTCTCAAATAGATGCTCTGAATTTTGTTCAGCAGCAAAGTTATATTGCTCATCTTTGGATTGCGATAATGCAAGATGTGCAGAATAAATGCATAATTAAAGTGATCCATCAGCTGATGTTAATATCTTATGTGTGCACAAATTTCCTGTCTACACAACGTGTTTTGCTATTGTTAGTTTTTTTTTAACATGGTGAGTTGTTATGACCTGGAATTTGCTGCCTGAAAGCAGATTCAACACTGATTTTCAAAAAGGAACAGGGTTATTACCCGACGAGTATAAATTTGAAAGACTATGGGGAAATAGTAGCGGGATGGCATTAGTTTCATAATAACTCAGACTCAATGAGCCAAATGGATTCCTTCTTTACTGTATGATTCAATAGTTCTTCCTATTATAAATTCCTATATCTGCAAATATTTTTCTCAAGAGCAATTAGGATGGGCAATAATTACTGGCCTAGCCAGCGACACCCACATCCCGTGAACAAATAAATAATTATTAAACTCAGCACCAATACTATAATCTGGCCATCAACATATGATACATCTCACTCAAAATGCTACTTAATACTTTATTTCATCCACAAATTTTTCCCAGTAACTGAAATTCTATTACATAATTATATTTAACTATTGAGTTATCATTTGATTCTGTAGAACTGCTGGGTTCTCAAATGCTGACAAGAAGGACTTCTAACAATGCTGTATTCACTAGCTGAGCAGCTACTCCATGCTTGTGCTCTGCCAGCACTCTGGGGAGAACTCCCTCACCTTTGACACATGACCCTTTTTGTAGCATGCCATCATGTCACCACTTGGTTTGCAAATTCTTTTAATGCTTTCCTATCTTGAAGGAGGCAGTTTCATCCAAAAAACTTTTTGTTTCTAGTAAATGTTATTTCCCAGAGCTGTGATTTGGCAAGTGCGTCTAATTTCTTGGAATTCATCAGCATTGTTCAGTCACCTGTAACGTTGGCGTATTTTTCTTTGGACACCAGAACAATTTACTCCGTTGATTTTCTTTGAATAAGGACACATTTTTCAGAAGTTTTACTGAGTTAAATATTTTATTGAGTGCTTTGAGCTGAAGGTTGTTGCCCAAATAATTGTGAATTACTATAGCAGGAGGCTGATGTAACAGTTCCAACTTAGATGTGCGTCATCAGCCTTCTGTGCTTGAGCAAATTCAGCTCAGAGTTGCTGAGTTGGAGTCTGAGCTACTTACATTGTGGAGTGTCTGGGAGGGGAAGAATTGTCTGGAAACTTTCTTCCAGGAGGAAGTCACATCCCTTAGGCTAGATTGAATTTTAGAGTTGGTCAATTGTAAGAGACAGGAGGTTGTGATTGCAAGTCGGGCAGCATGGTGCCACAATGGTTAGCACAGCTGCCTCATAGCTCCAGGGACCTTGGTTTGATTCCTGGCTTGGGTGACTGTGTGGAGTTTGCACGTTCTCCCCGCTCTGCGTGGGTTTCCTCCGGGGGCTCTGGTTTCCTCCCACAGAATGGCCTTCTTCTACACGGTAGGGATCTATGATTCTACTCTAAGTATTGGGATTCAGCAGTTTGTAATGAAGGAACTTCAGCCAGCATTTATTGTCCATCCCAATTTGCCTTTCAAAAGGTGGCGGTGAGCTGCCTTATTGTGTCATTGTGGTCACTGAGGTGTCGGTACATTATGGTGCTGTTTGGGAGGGAATTCCAGGATCTTGACCCAGCAACAGTGAAGGTATGGCAGCTATATTTCCAAATCAGGATGGTGAGTGAGTTTGGAGGGGCCTCCAGGTTAACGTGTTCCCAGTTATCTACTGCTCTTTTCCTGCTAGATGGTAGTGGTTGTGAATTTTGAAGGTGCTGCCTAAGGAACCTTAGTGAGTTTTTACAGTATAGCTTGTGGATGCTACACACAGCTGCCAGGATTTGTCAGTGATGGAGGGAATAAATGTTTGTGTCAGGGGTAGCAATCAAATGCGCTGCTTTGGCATGAATGGTATCAAATTTCTCTTGCACTCGTCCAGGCAAGTGGAGAGTATTCCATTACACTTCTAACTTGTGCTTTGCAGATGGTGGGCTGGCTTTGTGTGAGTTACTCGCCACAGGATTCCTAGCTTTTGATCTGCTCTGGTAGCCATTGTATTTATATGGCATGTCCAGTTCAGTTTCTGGCCAATGGTAATCCCAGGATGTTGATAGTGGGGATTCAGCAATGGTAATACCATTGAATGTCAAGGGGCGATGGTTAGATCCTCTCTTATTAGAGATGGTTATTGCCCTGGCACTTGTGTGGTGTAAATGTTACTTGCCACATGCCTGGATTTTGTCCAGGTCTTGCTGGGTTTGGACATGGGCTCCTTCAATATCTAAGGCATTGCGAATGGTGCTGAACATTGTGTAGTCATCAGCGAACATCCCCACCTATAATGATCGAAGAAGATCATTGATGAAGCAGCTGAAATGGTTGGACACTACCCTAAGGAACTCCTCCAGTGATGTCATGGAGTTGAGATCATTGCCATCCAACCACCACAACCATCTTCCTTTGTGCCAGGTATGACTTCAACCAGTGGAGGGTTTTCTCTCTGATCTCATTAATTCCAATTTTGCTCGGACACCTTGATACCATACTCGGTCAAATGCTCACTTGATGTCAAAAGCATTCACTCTCACCTCAAACTGATCATGGCTCCAGATACAGGATGCCAATCAAATGGGGGAAACACAAAGGAATGTGACAGAGGAAAGGGATAGTATAGTCAGGTTCCCTGTTTTCTGCAGCTTCAACTTGGAGCTCTGGAGGTTTTCCCAGTGCCGGGGTTGAGTATATCTCCTTGTGGCTGAGGAAGAATTTGGTGTGGGAGGGACAAATCCAGTTATCATGGTCTGCTTTGGAACCAATGATATAACAAAAACTAGTAATTATGTTCTGCTGAGGGGTTTTTAAGAGTTAGAGTCCAATTTAAAGCATAGAACATCAACGATAAATATCTCTGGATTGTTACCTGAGCCAGGTGCTAATGGGCAAAGGGTCAAGCAGATTAGTGATTTAAATATGTGGCTGAAAGAGTTGTGTGTGAGGAAGGGGTTTTGATTCTTGGAGCTTCTGGAACTGATAGTCACAGAAAAGAGAAAAGGGATGGGCTGCAGTTAATCTGGGCTGAGACCAGTGCTGTGGCAAAGTGTTTAACTTGGCCTGTAGATTTAAACGAACAAAGAGTGGGAGGGAGGGTCCAAGTGAAGGGGAATTTATAAATCCAAAGAAAATATTGGCTACTGAACTGTGTAGCTATGCAGGTAAAGACAAGTAGAATGGGATATAAAGAGTTTAATAGTAGTTGTGTCAAAGTGTGTAACGTCCATACAGGAAACTGTAGTAAAAAACAATTAAATTACAGGCTCTATAGCTGAATGTGTGAAACATCTGAAATACGATAGAGGAAGTAATTGCGTAAATAGAGATAAATGGTTTGGATCTAATCGCCAATATGGAGACATGGACCAAAACTGCAAGCTACCCACACCCACGTCCCACCCAGGCAAGTTCTGGGGGTGGGTTACCAAACGTGGTTTTACAGTGGTGCGAACAGAGCTGTGGACTGGGAGCCTGCCCATGACCCAATTAAGACCCTTAAGTGGCCAATTAATAGAAGGCATTCCCACCTCAGCTAAGGGTGAGAAAAAATTCTCACCTTTGGCCTCCGCTGGGAAGCAGTGAATTGGGGGATGGGGGCCTTGATTGGAAGGCCCCTTTAGACTGGGGAGACTGTGGACACTCTCCCCTCAGTGGCCAGAGAGCTCCGGCCCAACTATGCCCCCCCACTTCCCCCCAGTAGCAAATTCACCCCCCATGCGACTCTCAGGAAATCACCTATGCTGCCCTCCCTGAGACCCCTGGTGCTCAGCAAAACTGTGATCCCAGGACTTAATCTCAGGCATGGCACTGTGGTACCTTTTCTGGCCACTGCAGCACTCTGCCTGGATAGACTTGAGACCTGCTGGCCAATTTGATTGGCCGAAAGCTTTCCAAGGTGGGACTTCTATCCAAGAGGGGATAAGTGGGCAATCTTACTTTTATCCAAATTATACTGCATCTGCCATTCATTTGCCCACTCACTCAACTTGTTCAAATCACATTGAAGGGTCTCTGCATCCTCCTCACAACTCACCCTTCCACCCAGCTTTGTGTCATTAGTTTGCCAAACAAAATGTTAAAAGGTTATTTAAGGGCTCATGGATTTTGGTGGTGATATATTAGCAAGAATAGAAGATTGGTTAGCAGATGGTATTAAATACAGACAAAGGATAAGCATAAATGGGACATTTTCAAGTTTGCACTGGAGTGCCCCTTGGGTCAGTGCTGGGACCTCCGTTATTTCCAATCCATGTTAATGGCTTAGACAAAGTGATGGAGAATAAATTATCTAATTTTGCTGACAATGCAAAGCTAGGTGGAAATGTAAGTTGTGAGGAGGACAAACAGAGACTGCAAAAAGATTTATTTCTCCCACTCTTTGTGCTGTACCAAGTGTTCCATTGCAGCACTGCTGGGTTTTCCTGTCTGGCACTGGGAGGTTTCATTGATACCGCAGAGTTCTTGCCATATGTGTAATGCCTTACATACTTGGAAAAAGGGTCAGGGTCACAATAGCAGACGTCCCACATCGAATCCTCTCCCATGGTCCAATGGAAGTATCAGAAAATTACTGTCTTGAATCTTTCTCTACATGTTTCAATAAAACATCCTGGGCTGGATTTCACTGGACACCATGGTCTCCCCCCCCCCACCCTCCACCCATGGCTGGGATTAGTGGGGAGGGAGGGGGGGGAACCCACAACCCCGACTGCACCTTGCTGCAGCTTAATGCTGGAAACCAATCAGATGGCTGACGGCTTGTGGAACCAGCAGCACCAGCCAGGAGTGGTGGCCAATACGGAGACTAATAGCCACAGTGCACTGAGGAGCCCAGGTAAGTCCAGGCAAGGGGAGGGGTGAGGTGGGTGAGGGGAACAGTTCAAGAGGAAGTGGAGGAGGGGGGAGGAGGGTAGGTTAAAAATTTGTTGACTGGGAATGACTTCCAGGAGTGTTCTGTCGCCAATGGGCCCAGGAGACCCAAAAGGACTCCCCCTCCCACCGTCACCTGCCTGACACCATCCTTTTGCAACTGAAATTGCTGGGCTTCCCTTATGGCATGGGTCTTCCCTCATCATGGGTAAAATACCATCACTAGTGGGATGAGGCTCTTAAGAGGCCATTAATTGCGACTTAAGGACCTCATGCTGGCTGCTTGGTGCCTCTCCCATCCCTATAAAATCTCGGACAGGTTTGGGAGAGGCAGGGGAGTCAGTGGCGGGATGGTCGCATGATGGATTTAATGCCCCCACCCCTCACCCTCCACCTTTATACTCGCCAGTGAGTGAGTGTAAAGTCCAGTCCACAAATTCTGTTCAACACTTCTGAGTGCTCTGTTCCGCATGCATCTTGTATTTTAAGATACCTGCTAGAATTTCAAGTTTAATTGACAAACTTGAGTAACTGTGGCAGAAAGAAAAGAAATACAAATGGTAGATTAAGCCCTAGAGGGATTGTAAGCTAAGCGTCATTGGCAAACATTAAAGTACATGATTGTTCGAGTTATCTCCATAGAAACAAAATTAGAAACAGAAATTATTTTTCTGTGATTGCTGCCTAGACCATAACAGAGTTTAGCATGAATACACTGAGCTGGTCTGATAGAACAGAGGAATATGGCCAGCTGAGTCACAATGATTGCAGCTCAGTTGTACTTTTTTGTTCGTTACAAAGGGAACACTTTTAATTCTAGTGGTGTCATAAATTTATGAATAATTATAGAAATGTGTTGTTGCAAAGCTCAGGATTATACTCCCCAGTTAAACAATAGTGGTAGCAAGCTATCATTGCTGCTGCTGGAAGCATCAAAGCTGTTTTCAAATTTAAAAGTAGGAAGTTGCATTGACTACAGACTGACGAAGTAGGGGCAGGAGTAAGTCATAATACAAATGTGCTCTGCATCCCCCTCCTGAGCCCCCAGGTCATTCCCTACCCTCCCACACCCAGGACCCCAGGGACTTATCTTTTCAACTATCCTGAGGGCGGCACGGTAGCACAGTGGTTAGCACTGCTGCTTCACAGCTCCAGGGACCTGGGTTCGATTCCCGGCTTGGGTCACTGTCTGTGTGGAGTTTGCACATTCTCCCCGTGTCTGCGTGGGTTTCCTCCGGGTGCTCCGGTTTCCTCCCACAGTCCAAAGATGTGCGGGTTAGGTTGATTGGCCATGCTAAAAATTGCCCTTACTGTCCTGAGATGCGTAGGTTGGACGGATTAGTGGGTAAATATGTAGGGATATGGGGGTTGGGCCTGGGTGGGATTGTGGTCGGTGCAGACTCGATGGGCCGAATGGCCTCTTTCTGTACTATAGGAATTCTATTCTATTCTATGGTACCAGGCAGACTGCTGCAATACTACCTCTGGCCACTGCTGTGCCTAGTCAGGTTGGAGATCTGTCAGCTGATCTGATTAGCCAACAACTCTCGTAGATGGGACTTTCTTCCATGGACGGACAGAAGGTGGTATTGTGAAGAGAGCCTTTACTATACCACCGCCAATGCAAGTATACCCTTTCTGAAATGCAAAGACAAAAACTGTACACAGTATTCCCAGATGTGTTCTCACCAAAGCCCTGTAGAATGGCATCAAGACTCCTTTATTCCTCTACTCCAATCTCCTTTCATTAAAGGAGAACATGCTATTTGCTATCCTATTGCTTGCTATACCTGCAAGCTAACTTTCTCCATTCCTCACACTCAAATTCCTTTGGGCATCAACACTTGCAAGTTTTGCACTCTTAAAGTAATATTGGGGTGCCCTCTCCTCCAGGACCTAAGAGCTCTGGGCCTCCCTCCTCCATCTCCCCCTTTCGCCCTTCTCCTGTGGCCCATCCCCCTCCTGAGCCCCCAGGTCATTCCCTACCCTCCCACACCCAGGACCCCAGGGACTTATCTTTTCAACTATCCTGAGTCTTGGTACCAGGCAGACTGCTGCAAGACCACCTCTGGCCACTGCTGTGCCTAGTCAGGTTGGAGATCTGTCAGCTGATCTGATTAGCCAACAACTCTCGTAGACGGTACTTCCTTCCATGGACAGACAGAAGTTCCACTCTCTGCCAATCAATGCTCAGCTGAGTGTTAAATAGCATTAGACATCTGAGATTTGGTGGTAGCACATTACACGCTGATTCTCAGATGGCGAGACCTGATCACTCACCATCCTCAAAACTCGACTCAATGTGTAAATCTGCCTTAATCATTGTAAAATTGTGAAGTGTGTACTTCCAATATCATGATGAGTGTCCCTGGCCACCCAAGCTCTCTGAAGAAATAAGCATTCATCGAATCAGTCCATAGGCACAAGAGTCCATATATTTTTTTGAAATATGAAAACAATAAAATTCTCAGACAGTAAATGTGATGCCATCCATTGACATTAATTTACTCTCATGCAGTGGTGTGACAGAAATAAGTGCCAATCCTGCTTCCTATCATAATATATCTATGTAATCTCCAAGAAGTTCGCCAATGGTTGTCCTTGTTGTAATCTCATCTCAGAATCAAGCAATTTGTTCTGCAAGTCAGGTGTCTAAAATATTTGTTTTTAATTTTTCTTGGAGTGTAAACATTGCACTGGTGAAGCTATATTTATTGTGGGGGAATCGAGAGGTTCATTCAAATTGGAGCAGGAGTGGGCTTCTATCCCATTTTCAGTTTAAAAAAAAAACTTGTTTTGTTTTTTACAGCTTTGGCATTTAAAGCAGAATCTTTCTTGTTAAAATATTCTGACCAACCTTGCTCACCCGCTTTGAAAATTTAAACTCAAATTTTCTTTTCAATATAGTTTAACATGACAAAGATAATAAACACATATAAGAAGGTAACAACACCAATTACTGCTATTTGGCACTTAAGTGTGTTCCTAATTGGAATGTATGACAAGTGTGTCATGTAGGAAAATGTTATAGAAAGGTTATTAGTTTCCCTATAAGAATTCATTTATTTTTAAAATATAGCAGAGTTTGAGATCCGAATTGCTTTATAAAGCTTACATTCTTTATGACTTTCATGAAGCTTGTTTTACAATATATAATTTTACTTATTGCTTGGCGTTCTACATTATGTTAAGAAGGTTAAACTCGCATTCTTACTAGTTTCTTTTACTAAGATATGAGAGGCTTTTGAAAAGAAGAGTTTTGTAAAATTTTAGTTGCTTATTTTTAAATGGGTGAATAATATAGTTAAATAATGCATTGTTACACTAGCAGAATAATCATAGTTCACACCTTTTTATCTCCCATTCGCAAAGATGGTATGAAAACATGTGAAAAGGAACATTAAGAAGTTCATCTTGTTATGGGTATAAGATTGAGCAAATGTGTCATATAATCAATGTGGGCAACCTGGAGAGACAGATAGTTTGTCTTGTTTCATTTTTAATGTTTTGAATTTCACGGTTATTATATAGAAATGTTTGCAGCATGATTTAAGTTTTGAATTCCACTTTATCTTCAGGTTAGTGAATGCTTTGATCAATTTTATTTTTTATCAGTCAGTAATACCAAGAATATTTACCCCAGAACACACAGGCAAATCTGTTTGAAAAAGCTTTTAAACCACAGTTATCAGAAAAAATTTCCATAGTCCTTGTAAGATGTTTCCTCTGTCAACTTAGTCATTCAATGACAACTTTTCAGGAGGTTGAAACTGCACAAAATTTCTACAACACTCTTATTTTGATCAATTGATGTGAACTTATTTCAAAAACATTTGGAGACTCGTGCAATAGAATGTATTTCTATCTATTTATTTTGTGAACTGGATAATTTTTCATTAACATCTAAGGAAATCCAAGGGCAGAATTTTCCCAAAAGATTTCTGAGTGTCATAACAGCTTGAAAACGGGAGTCCTCCGCACTGGTCTTTTCAGCGAGATTGACACTGCAATCTTCAGACACTCTGTTTGCTGGGCTTGGGGCGGGGGGGGGGGGGGGGGGGGGTCCTAGGTATGCCAGTGAACCCTGCTTCAGAGTGCAAGGGTGCCATTACACAGGGTGCCCCAATCTGACAGTGAACTGGGAGACCACATCCCACACTCCACCGCTATGGACATCACATTCCACCCATCATTGGCGGCTTTGTTCCCCCCCCCCCCCCCCCCCCCCCCCACACACACACACACACACACACACACGGCACTGGGGCATCAGGACCCTCCTGATGAATCCCCTGGTTGACACCGACATGACACCCGACATGACCCCCAGCATGGCCCACTCACACCCCTGTCTACCCTGCATGTCACCCCCACTCTGCACACCCCCTTCCTCCCCTTTGCAGAGCTCCCCCTTTGCAGAACTCCCCCCTTGCATAAGCCGCCCCATCATTGTGCATACCCTCCCCATCATAGCCCCACTCAGTCCACACCCCCTTGGCAGTGCCCCTGACATTTATGGTACCCAGCCAGGCATTGCTAAGGTCCCCGGTGGACACTGCCAGGCTGGCACAGCCTGATGGTCCCTGTCCAACTATGCTCCCGACCACCCTGGGGCTTTGATGGTCTCCAGTCCCCCCTCCCCCGGCCAACCCTCAGCATGGCCGTGACACCTGGTCTCCGCAACTGCAGAACAGTTGTAATTCTCACCAGTGTGATATCTCGCTGGCAAGGAGGGAAGCATTTGGGAGGGTGGAAGCAGTCATGCCAGACTCGCTAATCATATTTAAATGAAGTCAAAACTGTTCTTGCTGGCAAAAACAGGGCTGAAAAGATAACAGTGAGCGCGAATTGCATATTTGGCCTCACGCGCTATCTTCCTTGTCGCCATGCTGATCGACTGGTGTGGCGAGCCAGTAAGATCGCGACCCATATTTTGATTTATTCTTCCATATCATGTGGGTGTTGCTGGCTAGGCCAGCATTTATTACCCAATTCTGATTGACCTTCAGAGAATGGTGGTAAGCCACCTTCTTAAACCGTTGCAGTCCAGGTGATGTAGGTACAACTGCAGTGCTGTTAGGAAAGGAGTTCTAGGATTTTGATCCAGTGACAGTGAAAGAATGTTAATAAAATTCCAGGCTATAACAGTGTGTGATTGGAGGGAAATTTGCAGCGGGTGGTGTTCCCATGCATTTGCTGCCCTTGTCCTTCTAGGTGATAGAAATCACAGATTTGGAAGACATTATCAATGATGCCTTTGTGTTGATGGAGTACATGATCTGGATGATATACACTGTTGCCACTGTGCATTGGTGGTGGAGGGGTTGACTGTTTAAGGTTGTGGATTGGGTGCCAGTCAAGCCGGTTGCTTTGTCCTGGATGGTGTTGAGTTTCAGTATGGTGTCACAGTGGTTAGCACTGCTGCCTCACAGTGTCAGGGACCCGAGTTCATTTCCGACTTGGGTCACGGTCTGTCAGAGTCTGCACATTCTCCCCATGCTCTGGTTTCCTCCCACAGTCTGAAAGATGTACTGGTTAGGGTGCATTGGCTATGCTAAATTCTCCCTCACTGTACCTGAACAGGCACTGGAGTTTAGCAACTACAGGATTTTCACAGTAACTTCATTGCAGTTTTAATGTAAGCCTACTTATGACACTAATAAATAAATGTAAACTTCTTGAGTGTTTTTGGAGCTGCACTCATCCAGACCAGTGGAGAGTATTGGTTTGGGCTGGGCCTAGGATACTACCCTGAGGAACTCCTGCAGCGATGTCCTAGTATTGATATAATTGAACTCCACCATGCACAACTATCTTTCTTTGTGCCAGGAATGATTCCAGCCAGTGGAGCGTTTATCCCCTGATTCTCATTGGCCTAGTTTTGCTTGGGTTTCCTTATGCCACACTTTGTCAAATGCTGTCTTCATGTTGAGGGAAGTAACTTTTTCCTCGCATCCTGAGTTCAGGTCTTATGTCTATATTTAGGCCAAGGCTACAATTAAGTTAGCAGCAGAGTATCTCTGGAGGAACCCAAATCTAGCCTCAGTGAGAATGTGATTGCTAACTAGGTGCTGTTTGATAGCACTATAGATGATTGAGAATAGTCTAATGTGGTGGCAATTAGTTAGATTGGATTTATTCTGCTTTTTGTGGACTGGCATACCAGGATAATTTTACATTTTGCCCAGTAGGGGTTAGGGTTATGCTAACATTTTTGAATCATAACCCTTCAAATTGTACTGCCTATTTGTCACAATAATTATAATTCTTAAAACTGCTGTTCATCTTTCCTAGAGATTTGGAGTAGAAAATTATCATTTTTCTTATTAACAAACTTGGAACTGTCTGAACAGAGAGGCCTCGCCTGGCTCAAAATTGGGCTTCGTGTATCATCTATATATTTGGCACAAACTACTGGCACATATGGCCCATGAGAATTATAAATTTTGGACCATGAGGGCTGATGACAAATCTTGCTGCATTCATTGTTAGTGTTTATTAAAAAGAAGTTCCTTATAAAGGTCTTAGACCCTTTATGAACATAGGTAAGGAGCCGAACACCTGGTGAATGCCTTTGTTCAGGCTCCCTCACTAGTAAATTTGTATGCTTTTTGTAAAATGGGGAGGAGACAAAATGTTGTGCATTTCTTGGGACACATTCTTTCATTTGTTCTCCATATTGGACAATAGGTGGGCAATACTTTACTAGTGTTCACTGATCTTGAGGGTTCTAATGTTATCTGATGTTGCAGTTTCTGCCTCTCTCCTCATCCCACGACACAACCCCACAGCCATTGCTTTCTGGAAGGGAAGGATTGCAGAAAATCATGCCATTAAGGGACAAGGAATACATTTAAAGAGAGGCAGCTGCCTAAAGAGGATTTGTTATATCTAGAAATGTACTGTTCCAATGTTGTATGAAAGAAAACAGCAGTTATGGAATACCCGAATTCAGAACTAGCTCAATGCACAGCTACAAATCTTCTTACTAGGATCTTTAAATTATATCCCTTTAAAGAGAACACACAAGGAGTCCTGGACATACATTTTATTTGAGTGGATAGATAATTGATTACTGCATCAGTGAAAAAACTTGGAATTCAAGCAAATTTCTAATGACCTCATTAGGGCCTAATTTTAGCATAATTAAAATTTGTGGTAGAAATAGAGGAACATAGGGTTGGAGGATTTTACAGCTACCCACTGATGTGTTTGAAGGCAAGGTGGGCTTGTAAATTGAAACACGTGGTCTTTCCATCACTTTTCTGTCAGCACCTGATCTGTCTCCCAAGGGCATCTCCCGATTGAGGAGGGCGGACAAGGTCTGGTGTGCCTCCGCACGCAGCTAGCGACCTTCCGCCTCCAGACCCTGCAGCGATACCTTTACGTTGAGCCTCCTCCACGATGGCGTGCGATGGCGACGTATTTTTTCCGCCACTTGCACGGCCTCAATTACGACGTGCAGCTCCTGCACATCAACCTGGGGCGTATTCCCACCTCTCTGCGGGAGTTGCCCGTCTTTTACCAGGACCTGCTCACGGTCTGGAACACGGTCGCCTCGCGACGCAGCTCTCCCCCGTCAGGAGTAGCGGCTCTCGTGCGAGAGCCGCTGCTCAGGAATCCGCACCTCCAGCCTTACGACTTCAGGTGGCTGGCGGAGAGGAGGGCCGTGGACACCGGGGTGACCAGGATCGGGGACGTGCTGGATGGCGGAGGAGCGGGCTGGATGAGCCCCGACGTGCTGGCTGAGCGCGCGGGGGTGACCGTCCGGCGCGCGGCCAAAGCCATCCAAGACCTTAGGACGGTCGTGCTCGGCCCCGAGTGCGCACGCGGTCTAGAGGCGGCGCAGGCGTGCGGTGGGATCCCGCCCGAGCGTTCCCCTGCTCGGACGGAATTTCACATTGGCCCGAAGCCTAGACCTCCCCCCCCGGGTCAGGTGCCCCACTGCGTGTGCCGCCTCGCGGAAATGCCCTCCGTGCCCTTTTCCACCGCGCGGAGGCGTTTCCTGTACGGGCTGCTGCTGCACACCTTTCACTACCGCGTCCTCGCCCGTCGCCCGGATACACCTTGGCGGGCCTTGTTGCCGCCGGGCGGCGGAGGTCCCCAGTGGAGGTCCCTCTACGGAGGGATCTCCCCCAATTATCTCGGGGACCTGGGGTGGAGGGTGCTGCACGCAGCAGTGCCGTGCAACCGTAGGTTTTTCCGGTACACGGGCTCCCGAGACTGGCCTTTCTGTGGCCTCGTGGAGTCCGTGGACCATGTCTACGTTCTGTGTTTTAGGCTGCACACCCTTTTTGGTTTCCTCAAACACCTTTTACTGATGTTTTGTTTGCACTTCAGTCCCACGCTCCTGATCTACGGGCACCTGGTGCGGAGAGGGGCGGGTCGGGATGCCGACCTCCTCGTGAACCTGCTCCTGGGCCTGGCGAGACGCGCCATCAATAGGTCCAGGCAGCGGGCGATCGATGGGGCCGTCCATCCCGACTGTCTGCCCCTCTACCGCGGCTACATTCGCGGCCAGGTGTCTCTGGAGAGGGAGCATGCGGTGTCCACGGGCGCGGTTGACGCCTTCCGCGACCGCTGGGCGCCGCAGGGGCTGGGGTGTATTATCGACCCCGATAATCACCTTTTGGTTTGACGTTTTAAGTTTCCTTTCGACTTTGATTTTGGTTCGGGCTGTTCCCCCCTTCCTTTTGGGGAGCTGCCCCTTTTACTTTGTCCCTAAGTTAATTTGAGTTCGTTTACTTGATTGGTGCCGAAAGAGCTACCTGATTGGCTATGCCAATTTAACACCCCTGACTTAATGGTAAGCAATTGCAAAATTTACCAGAATGTTTCCCTCTACAAGCTCAATTAGATTTGATCTAATTATCAGATTCTAAATGCAGAAAGTCTGATTCCCTGCATTTCTTTAGAAATATAAAATAAATTTGGAATAAATTAATTAAACTGTATTAATGCTGAAACATTACTGTTGTAAGCAAAGGGTTAACACTATGGTTGTAGTGTCAGATAAAGTTTATTTTATATTATGCCAAGCTCAGTGCAGTGTTTAAAGTGAATGGTATCCCAGTATTGTATTAAAACTAGCAATCACCAACTGTGGTAAGAAAGTTAATTAAACACTGACAGTTTCATACTTTATGACTGATTAGAACATTGCAGCGTGTAGATGAAGTGTGGAAGGTCTGTGCATTGTGAAATAGCATTTATAATTTTAAATGTAAACAGCATAGCAAAGGTAATTTGATTTGGGCTCATTCATTCTGTAGAAAAGAAAGTCAAATATAACCCATATATACAAGAATTATTTTCATTACATGGTTGATTATTTCTTCTAATGAAACCTCCAGAAAGTTTAGACCAAGTAAATTCTTTCTTTGACTTTATTAAAACAATATAATGAGTATATAGAAGAGCTCTATTCAATGTTGTCAATTGAACTGACTCAGAGGGGGACACTGGCTTAATGTTTGCTGCCAAAACCTCATATCCTTGCTACCAGCTACATCCCCTCTTATTTCATGCTTAAGATGAACCAGGTGGTACATAACCATGGTGCCCTGAGCTAAGCTTCCAGATCCATATCATGGAATTGCACAGAACTTATAGCACAGAATCAGATCATTCAGCCAACTGGTCTCGGCCAAATAAAAATGTACCAGTGGGAAATTCATACCTCATTTCCGGACATGAGCCAATGCTAAGCACAGGACACTGTTGGCCAGATTAAACTAAGTACAGACCTTCCCTGCGTCCTGTATGGACTCCATTTCATTCTCCCAGTTTCTCCACCACCATCTGCTCTTTAATTCATTCACGGGTTGTGGGTGTCACTGGCTAGGCCAGCATTTATTGTCCATCCCTAATTGCCCTCAAAAAGGTAGTGGTGAGCTGCCTTCTTGAACTGCTGAATACTAGGGGACATGGGACAGAATCCTGGACACTGGTTTCAAGTCACTAAAGCAGTCTTCTGCCATCTCTTACAACTAAGCCCACTTTGAATCCACCTTATCAAATTACCTTGTATCCCATGTGCATTTGCCTTCTTTATAAATCTCCCATGTGGGACCTTGTCAAAGGCTTTGCTGAAATTCATGTTGACTACATCAACTGCATTACCCCCATCTACACACATGGTCACCTCCTCAAAAAATTCAATCAAGTTTGTGATGCATGAATTCCATCTGAAAAAGCAATGCTGACTATCCCTGATCAAACCTTACTCTCCAAATGGAGGTAAATTCCGTCATTCAGAATTTTCTCCAATAGTTTCCATATCACTGATGTGAGACTCACTGGTCTTTAGTTCCATAGTTTATCTCTATGATCTTTCTTAAATAACAGAACCACATTAGCTATTCTCCAGTCCTCTGGCACCTCCCTCATGATGTGGAGATGCCGGCGTTGGACTGGGGTAAACACAGTAAGAAGTTTAACAACACCAGGTTAAAGTCCAACAGGTTTATTTGGCAGCAAAAGCCACACAAGCTTTCGGAGCTCTAAGCCCCTTGTTCAGGTGAGTGGGAATTCTGTTCACAAACAGAGCATATAAAGACACAGACTCAATTTACATGAATAATGGTTGGAATGCGAATACTTACAACTAATCAAGTCTTTAAGAAACAAAACAATGTGAGTGGAGAGAGCATCAAGACAGGCTAAAAAGATGTGTATTGTTTCCAGACAAGACAGCCAGTGAAACTCTGCAGGTCCACGCAACTGTGGGGGTTACAAATAGTGTGACATGAACCCAATATCCCGGTTGAGGCCGTCCTCGTGTGTGCAAGACTGTTCTCTTCCTGTTGGGGAGCACTTCAGCGGTCACGGGCATTCGGCCTCTGATATTCGGGTAAGCGTTCTCCAAGGCGGCCTTCGCGACACACGACAGCGCAGAGTCGCTGAGCAGAAACTGATAGCCAAGTTCCGCACACACGAGGACGGCCTCAACCGGGATATTGGGTTCATGTCACACTATTTGTAACTCCCACAGTTGCGTGGACCTGCAGAGTTTCACTGGCTGTCTTGTCTGGAGACAATACACATCTTTTTAGCCTGTCTTGATGCTCTCTCCACTCCCATTGTTTTGTTTCTTAAAGACTTGATTAGTTGTAAGTATTCACATTCCAACCATTATTCATGTAAATTGAGTCTGTGTCTTTATATGCTCTGTTTGTGAACAGAATTCCCACTCACCTGAAGAAGGGGCTTAGAGCTCCGAAAGCTTGTGTGGCTTTTGCTACCAAATAAACCTGTTGGACTTTAACCTGGTGTTGTTAAACTTCTTACCTCCCTCATGACCAGAGAGGAATGAAAAATTTGGGTCAGAGCCTCTGCAATCTCCTCTCTTGCCTTCCAGAACAGCCTGAACACAATTCATCCAGACCTGGAGATTTGTCCAATTTTAAACCCGTCAAAACCTCCAATACCCGTCCTTCCCTATGTCAATTTGCTCAAGAACCTCGCAGTATCTCTGCGAGTTCAATACCTTCATCCTGATTCTCTGGGATGAAGATGGATGTTAAGTTTTCATTCAATATTATACCAATATCCTCTGGCTTCACCCACAGATTGTCCCCTTGATCCCTAATGGACCTTGCTCTTTCCCTGGTTATCCTCCTCCCATTGATATACTTGTACAATATCTTGGAATTTTCCCCACTATTACCAGCCAGAGCTTTGTCAAATCCCCTCTTTCATAGAATCCCCTTTTTGCTCTACTAATTGCTTTTCTTAAGCTCCACAGTACACTTTCTGTCCTCCACTAATGCCTTCGCTGATTTGTTCCCTTTGTACCTGCTAAAAGCCTTTCTTTTCCTTCTCATTGTATCGTGAAAATCTCTGGTCATCCATGGTTTCCTGAGTTTGTTACTCCTTCCTGTCACTCCAGAGGGAACCCTCCCCATTTCCTTTTTGAATGCTCCCCACTGCTTTTCTGTAGATTTCCCCATTAGTCGTTGTTCCCAGTCTACCTTGCTCAGATCTTGCCTTATTTTACTGAAATCTGTTCTCCTCCCATCCAAAATATTTTGGCAACTTTTCTATTTCTTTGTCATAGCAAACTTAAATTGTACCATGTTGTGATCGCTATCACTAAAATGCTCCCCCATCACCACCTCAACCACCTGTCTGGCTTCATTCTGCAGAATTAGGTCTAGCACAACTCCTTCCTTTGTTGGATTCTCTACATATTGATCTAAAAACTTCTCCTGTACACATTTCAAGCAATCCACTCCATCCACACCCTTAACACTATGTCTATCCTAGTTATGTTCGAAAAGTTGAAATCACCGAATACAATAACCCTATTGTTATTGTTTTTACACACCTCCGTGAATTGTGCACATATTTGCTCAATTTCCTGCTGACTATCTGGGGGCCTTTATTAAACACCAGCAATGTGGCTGTCCCTTTTTTATTCCTAAGCTCTACCCACAAAGTTCCAAGGTACCATCTCTCCTTAATGAAGTAAGTGACTCCTTAAGAAACAATGCAATAGCTTCTTCTTTTTTACCCCCTCCCATCTCGCTTGAAGATCCTATATCCCAGAATGTTGAGTTGCCAATCCTACCCCTCCCTCAACCACGTCTCTGTGATGGCTACTATATCACACTTCCACGTGTCAATCCTCGCCCTTAACTCATTTGTTTTACCTATAATACTCCTGGCATTAAAACAGAAGCCATCCAGCCTTGCCTTACTCCCTTGGAACTTAATACAACTGTATTCCCTCTGACTTGATTGTTTTATGGTATTATGCTGTGTCCTTATTCTGCTAACAGTCTAGCAAACCAACCACAAGGATGTTAGTCCCACTCTGGTTCAGATGTAGACTGTTTGCACAGATCCCACCTTCCCCAGAAACGGTCCAAGTGATCCAGGAATCTAAAACCCTCCCTCCTGCACCAACTCTTGAGCCACGCATTCATCTGCACTATTCTCATATTTCTGCACTCGCTAGCACGTGCACTGGGAGTAATCCTGAGATTACAACCCGAGAAGTCCTGTTTTTAAGTCTGCTGCCTACCTCCCTGAATTCTTGATGCAAGATCTCATCCCTCTTTCTACCTGTGTCACTCGTACCAACATGTTTCATGATTTCTGCCATATCACCCTCCCTCTTCAGGCTGCCCTGTAGTCATTCAGTGATATCCCAAACCCTAGCACCAATACAACTTCCTGGAGCCATGTTGACAGCCATAGTAGTGCCTATCTGTTCCCCTGACTATAGAATCCCATATTACTATTGCTCTTCCTCTCTTTGTCCCCTCCTTTACAGACCCCCTCCTTGTGGTGCCGGAAGTTTGGCTCTGTCTGCACTCTCTGGAGGAACCAGTGCTCTCATCAGCCTCAAATGGAATACAGATTTACAAGCGGGACGCCAGGGGACTCCTGAACTACCTACCTGTTTCTCTTGAACTACCTGGTTCAGAATGATCCAGGTTCAATTCTCTTTTCAGCTGAAGTCGACTGTAGACTTGCCTTATAACCTGCCCAATCCTTGATGCCCCTCAAGGTTTACAACCAATTGTCTCCCCCTGATAGAATTCATGTGGGACGATGGCTATTTACCTACCTACATATCCCTACTGTCTCTTTTTAGTCAGTCCATATCCAAGCAAAGATCAATAATTTACTTTTAATTCCATGAACTTTAGCTCAGTCTTTTATAATGGATGTTAGCAATTCTGGAAGTCCACAAAATACCACGCACAGACATTTCCTGTCTACTAGTTTGGTCAACTCTCTGTACAATTTAATCAGGCTCAACAAGCATGACCTGCTCTCCAAGCAGCTGAATATTTGTAAGGTGTTTAGTCACCCTGTCCTTAATTATGGACTTTGATTGACGTTAAAAATCTGGTAATTTAAGGTAATAAGGTGAACAGGTTTTGGGAATTGATTCTTTAATTATACTCTATTGTATATATAAGGAAACGCCAAGCAGGACAGATTGGAGAATTTTGGAATTCTTCCAAAAAATTTCAAGTGTTATCCCCAGTCTCAAAGTTAAATTGAATGTCCCACTTCATGCCTGCCACAGACATTGCAACCCCTCTCATACATGTGGAACGCTCCAAACTTTTGATCCCAGAGATGTAATCACCCATCCCCCATCAGTAAATGCCCAGGTCATTCTCCTTTCCCCCACCCCCCCACCCCCCCAAACACCACACAGACATGATGGTGACTTGGCCCACCTCCCATTCATTCTTACTGGCATAGGGATATCAGGTCAATCCCCCCCAGCACCCCAAGTGAGGGGTACCCTGTTATGGGGTTGTCAAAGGCCCCGATCCACTTGCCCCCTTCAGGCACACCCTTAATGCCTTGCCCCTTGCCAGTGCCACCCTGCACCTTGGCAAGTGCCAGGGCACTGTCCAGGCGAAGGTATTAATGACCTCTGAGCCCCTTGGTGTTGCCATCACAACTGGTCTCCATTTGTGGAAATTATGTAGTGATCCACAACGGGTTCCCAATGCGCCCGAGGGTCAATGAATTGCAGGAGCCAGGTGAATTCAGCTCCAAGGGCAGCACGGTGGCACAGGCTGGCATGGTGGCATAGGACAGCACGGTGCACTGTTGCCTCTCAGCGTCCGGGACCAAGGTTCAAATCCGGTCTTGGTTGACTGACTGTGCAGGGTTTGCACGTTCCCCCTGTGTATGCGTGGGTTTCCTCCGGGTGTTGCAGTTTCCTCTCACAATTCAAAGACGTGCTGGTTAGGTGCATTGGCCACACGAAATTCTTCCTCAGAGAACCCAAACAGACGCCAGAGTGTGGCGACTAGGGGATTTTTGCAGTAACTTCATTACAATGTTAATGTAAGCCCACTTGTGAAACTAATAATTAACTTTAAAAGAAGGCTTGGACGTTCTCTTGAGATTTCATGGATAAAATTTGCATGAAAGATAACTTATTGAATATCTATGCTGTTTGGTCAGACTACGATCAATCAAAAAAAAGGATGATTCTTCCATTGAAGAATACACCAAGGGAGTTTAATCAACTATACATGAGATTACAGCAATCCCACTTGGAAATCCTTAAATCAGTAGTTGCCTTTAAAGTATTGGACCATGCTAGGATATCATCATGGATAGGCTGTTGGTTTTATCTTGGGTTAGCTTCAAAGAGAGATACATTCTTGGGTTAAATTTCTGAAGCTGTTTAAAAACAATTTGGGGGAAAACATAGGAGCAGAAGTAGGCCATTCGGCCTCTTAAGCCTGCTCTGCTATTCAATAAGATCATTGCTGATCTGCTTGTGTTTCAAATTCCACATTCGGTGCTTGGAACGCACTGCCAGAGGAAGTGGTGGAAGCAGGC